>NW_027395983.1:36746-161947 GCF_047715735.1 Aspergillus multicolor | reverse complement strand
GTTCCTGCCCGCCTTGTATATAACTTTAATAAATGCGGATTTTAACCAGGCCAGGAGCGGGCTTGCAAGGTCTTTAATAAATTAAACTACCCTAATTTTATAAAGGGCGAGCGAGGTAAAAATATTCCTGCGGTAAAGTATATCTGCGCTAACAGTTAGCTTATAAATCTGTTCTTTATTTTTAAAGCAAGCAGAAGCTATATAAAGTACTGGTATTAAGATAGCAAGGCCTTATGTAAGGCCCATGACATTGTACATAGCCCTTCCACAAGAACTTAGAGATATCCGCGGAGGATCCTCCGCGGATAGGCTGAGTCAGCACCCATGCTGACTCAGCGCGCACAGAGGATACCTGTCCTCCGCGAGGGAAGAGTTTTAATCCTTAGTGTTAATCTTATAATAAAGCTAGTTTCTAAAAAAAGGCTTTTAAACCCTTTTATTCTTATCCTTTTAGGTGTATTACACCCTTTTATATTATTTACTAACCCCTTCTAAGGCCAAGGACCTTATAATTTTAATACTTATTAATATATTTAGTTTATAAGGGGTAATTTATACCTATGCCGCGAACCTGGTTAACCTCGCGGTAACTAAAAATAATCTCTTGTGAGACTATCCAGGGAGCACCTGTCCACCCCTCACGAAAAGGTTTATTTGCGGCTATTCGCGAAGGCTTAATAGAATCTAACTTTAAAATTATTATATCTTTATATAAGGGGGAGCCATCCCTCTCACAGCCACTTAAGGAACTATCTCTGGAAGAACTTCGCGAGCAAGCAAGGTTATAAAAGAAGGAACTAAAATAAGCAAAGTTAATTTAACAGCTTTATAAAAAACATGTCACAGACAAGACTACTTGCAGGCATGTACAAGAAGGGTTAGACTCTTTTTTTATGCTTTTAAAAAAGAAAACTCTTATCTCGCAATTACCTAGCAAAAAGGATTAGTATAGTAATAAAAGCTATGCAGATTACTATGCCTTTATAAAAAGAGTTTAGGCCTTTAAAAAAATTAATAATTTCTTATTAAAAAAGGTCTTAAATTTTATAGTATTTTATCTTAATTTAACACTGCAAGGTTTATAAAGCATAAAGTCTAAAATATTAAAGACCCTAACATGGATGGACCTCCGCAAGTTTTTCCTTAAACAGTTAGGAAATCCTGCAGATAAGTTACATACTATATAGAGTAAGGCTTTATATATAAGACCAGCTAAGAATAAATCAGATTATGCGTACCTGTAATATTAGAGGGAATAATGGTTAGAGCTGGGAGAATAGGGAAATTAAATTAATACTATCCTTTTATAAATCTTTTTTAAATCATACTCACCTGCGATAAAGCAAAAGGTCCGCGAATAGCCGTACTTCCTAAAAACGCTCGTGGAATTAGTGTCCCTTGTTACCAAGCTCTAACCAAGCCTTCCTTCCATGTCATAAGATTAGACTAGTACCAATCCAAAACCTGTGAACATAAATTTTAAACTAAATAACTTTTCACAGGGCAAGAACAAGAGATCTTCGCGGAAAATAAGTAATTATAAGGTTAAAAGGCCTGCTTTTATAAAAAAAAAAGAAGTGGGAGCCTTAGTGTTATTACTATAAGAAAATTAGGTATATTAAACTAAATTATTTATATCTTAAAAAAAAGGTAAAAAAAAAAAAAAAAAGTAAGAGCCTTAGTGTTACTACTGCAAGAAAATTAGGTATATTAAATTAAATTATTTATATTTTAAAAAGAAGGTAAAGAATAAAAAATAATATAAGGACTTTATAATAATAGCTATAGTTACTAGTAAATAATCTTAGCTAAAAATAAATTAGGTTTTTATAAGGTAAATAATCTTACCTGCAAAGATTACCTTACCTAGCAGGGCAGCCATGGATTGCAAGGTGCTTATAAATTATAAAAGTAAAGTAAATATAGTTCCTTCTCTTCTTGTAAAGCAGGCAGGATAAAAGATCTTGCCATACTAAATATTCACGCGTGCTATTAATAAAGGGCGAGTGCGGAATAAGGGTATCACGGAGGTAGATATAACCCTCCAGGACTTGCACGGGAACTAGAAGGAGTTTAGGGTGCTTATAGTAATTTCCCTAAATATAAAATAAATAATACTAGGAATGCCATGGTTGGAGATCTACAACCCGCGGATTATTTAGGCTTTAAAGGAATTAACCTTTATAAAGCAAGATTATTAAGTAAAAGGGGTCTCCGCGGAAGAGTTTGTAAAAGGGGTTTACAAGGACTAGCTATAACCCTTTTAAATTAGTGTGATAAAAATTAAATAAATTATATTAAGTAATAAGCTGCTAGATTAGTGCAGGGATCTTGCAATTATCTTTTTAAAAAAGAAATCCTAATAACTTTTACCCTATTATAAAGGGGTTAATCTTAAGATTAAGATTAAGAAAGGTAAGGAGCCATTGTTTAGGCCCTTATATTACTATTCTCCGCAGGAGACTGTAGCTATTTATAAGTATGTATAAATCATGCTCGCGAAGGAATAAATTTATTTATTTAAATCTTTGGCTGGGGTACTGCTGTTATATACACCTAAGAAAAATAGCGGAGTTTATATATGCATGGACTTCCGCGGGCTAAATATTATATTTATAAAGAATTATTATCCACTTCCTTTTATTAATAAGATAATCGCGAGATTAAGTAGCGCGAGGATTTATACACAGTTAAATCTTTAGGATGCCTATAATTAGATTTAGATTATAAAAAAAGATAAGTAAAAGATAGCCTTTTATATAAAGTATAGGTTATTTAAGTATTTAATAATACTATTTAGGCTTATAAACACCCCTGTAATATTTTAAGGGTTTATAAACTAGGTCTTTTAAGATTTGCTGGATATCACAGTGATTATGTATATTAATAATATTATTATATTCTTATAAGATATAAATAGTTATAAAAAGCATGTCCGCGAGGTACTTAAGAGGCTCCGCGGGGCAGGGCTATACTGCAAGTAAAGTAAATATAACTTTACTATACAGAGAATTAACTTCCTAGGGTATATTATTACACTTAACAAAGTTAAGATGGAGGAATTATAAGTAGCTATAATTTAGGAGTGGCCCATGCCAGAGATAGTATATAATATTCTTGTATTTTTTAGGTTTACTAATTAGTACCGCAGGTTTATTCATGCCTATATAGCAGTAATAGCAGTCCTTATAAATCTTCTTAAAAAGCTTAAGGACAGTCCCGCGAGGATAACTAAGGATAAGGGGTTAGTAATAACCCCGGCGGCCTGTGAGGCAGTAAACTTCCTTAAGAAGAAGTTTAGGAAGATAGTGAAATTAAACTATTTTATAAAAAAATTACTCACGCGGGTAAAAATAAATGCCTCGGGAGGTAGTCTCTGTGGAGTATTAACTTAGTTATATTTAGATAAAATATAAAAGCCAGTGGCTTTTTTCTTATAAAAACTTATTATATTAAAGTATAACTATATAACAGGAGAGCAAGAGCTCCTGGCTATTATAAAGTTCTTCCGCGAGTGAAGGCACTATTTTTAAGGTGTGTTATAAGAGGTTAAGGTGGTCACAGACCATAGGGCGCTGGCTATGTTCCAGTTACTAATAAAGATGCTCTCGCGGATATAGATTTATTAGTCTTAGTTTTTAGCTGGGTTCTAGTTTTAAATTACTTATTATACAGGGAAATTAAACCCTGCGGATAGATCTTTATAAAGAATTAATTATATATAAAATAGTTAATATAAAGAAGACCAAGAGGGTCACGCAAAGCAAGTAAAATAAAAGCTGCTTTAGTAATTAGGTATTACAAACACGCAAGGTGCCCAGGAGGATATATTCTTAAGTATAATTATAAAAAATACTATAGTATAGGCTTTACAAGAAGACCTGGGAAGGGACTAATTTATAACTTATGTGAATAGGTTAGGTCCCTGGCAGCTTGGGCAAGTATGGCTTGCAGCTATAACTATTAATAATAGTGATCCTTTATTAAAAATAAAGGTTCCTTACAAGGAGGTAAGGAGGATTTATAAAGAGAAGGGGCTATTTAGGCCAAATCCCTTGCAAAAAATCTTAGAGAGTTTACCAGCTTTTTTAAAGCAGGATCCCTTGGCAAGAAAGGTCCTGGGTATAATTTATAAATATAAATTACAGGGGAGGAACCCTAAGGTATATAAAAGCACTCCGCGGCCATAAAAATAATGGCGCGTGCGGCAGGGCCTCTTATATAACCAGGAAAGGTTATATATTCTAGATTATTACTAGTTATAAATAAAAATTCTTGCAAAGTTATATAATAACCTATTTACAGGGCACTTTGCAGAAAAAAGAACCTTGGAGCTGGTTAAGCAAAGGTTCTTTTAGCCAGAGATATATAACTTTATTAAAAAGTACTGCAAGTCATGTAGTATCTGCCAGGGTTTAAGGGTGATTTATAGTAAGTAATAAGGCTTATTTTAGCCTTTGCTAGTACCCGCGGAGCCCTGGGAGCAGATTAGCATGGATTTTATTATAAACCTGCCTGCAAGTATTAAAATAAAAGATCTTAATAGCTCGCGGGAGGCGTATAATACTGTTTTGGTAATAATAAATAGGATAAGTAAGATGGCTTACTTTATCCCCACAAGGAAGTTAATTAAGGGCCTTGAACTAGCTTACCTGGTGATTTATAAGGTATTTTAATTACATGGCGTGCCTGTAAATATTATAACAGACCGTGGGAGTGTCTTTATAAAAAGGTTTTAGTTAAACTTTATATACTACATCTTAGTAAAGTACTTGATAAGTACTGTATATTATTTATAAATAAATAACTAAATAAAATACTTAAATAGTATTTTAAAGTAATTCTTGCAAGGATATATTAACTTCTTGCAGGATAATTAGGTTAATTATCTGCCTCTCGCGGAGTTTATATATAATAACTCGCGGCAGGCATTTATTTAGGATACACTGTTTTATATGGTATATAAAATAAATCCCAGGGTTATTATACTAAACTTAAAACTGGGGGATAAGGTGTCCCGTAAGGTGTCTAATTAGATAAGACACCTCCAGGAGATCCGCGAGGAGGCCAGGAAGGGTATTAAAGTTACTCAGGCCTTGTAGATAAAGTATTATAATATAAAAAGGGTCGCGAGAACCTTTTAGGTTAGTAACTATGTTTAGATTAGCAATGTAAATTAGTCGCGGATAAGGCTAAACCAGAAGTTAGATTAGCTCCGGTCTGGTCCGCGAAGGATGGTGAAGCGGATAGGACAGAATACCTATTATATGGCTTTACCAGCTAGTCTTTATATACATGATATATTTTATATATTCATGCTCCGCGAACATGAGGAGATAAAGGGAGTAAATACTTATGAGTGTTATAAAACCAGGTTTATAAATAAGAATAAAAAAGAATATTATATAAAGGATATTCTAGGTCCAGGTATTAATAATCCCAAGTGGCTTTAAGTAAAGTAATTAGGATATAGGGAGGTCACGGAGGAGCTAGTTAGAAACTTAAAGCACTTACAGGTGTATAAGAAGTATATAATAAAAAAAAAGAAGAAATCTTATTTAAAATAAAAAAAATAAAAACAAGGCAAAAATATTCTTTATAAACCTGATTAACAGCATCCTCCCCTTCTAAACCAACACCTAATTATTCTCCATGAAAATTGCCATCGTACGCGTATGCCTCATGGGCACAGGGAATAAAGCCTATTATCCCTATAAGAGAAGGCTCTGCGGGCGAATTAACTAGTGACCATCCACCAGAACTTAAGCCCGCAGTGCCTGATTAAACTACCCAGTCTTACATAAAAAATAAGGAGTTAAGTAATATAAGTAATTATTATACTTCTTGCTAATCCCCCTAGAAATGCATTCCACAAATATAGGTTGGCCTTTACTAATCCTAGTAAACAGGTAATAGCACTTAGTACACTTATAGCTATAAAAAGGTTTATTTCCAGCACGCGTTATAAGAATAGCCTCGCGAGTTTATACATGGTTTATAATTTAAATCCCACTGGCGTAGCCGCATTAATATACATGCCTACGCACTGGGGTAAAAATTTATTATTTTTCTTAGCTAGACAGGGGCTTAGTACCATCCCAGGGTGCAAGGCCAGGCAGGATTAAAGGGTTATTCACGGAGAAGGTTTCTTAATAAAATAATATATTCCCTGGATAGTTAATAAACTAAGCCATAGCCTAGTTATTAACTATTATCATGCCCGGAGGCAAGATATCCCAGGCCTCCCTAAAGAGTGGCCTACCTTGGGCGGGGGGTGTGTTAACCACGAGGTGGCCGGGCAACTGCGAGGTGTTAGTGTATATATAAAAGAAGTATTAGGAACACTCACAGCAGCTAGCAGCTATGTAATAATATTAAATAGCACCATGGTTATGTTTCCCCGGGTAATTATATAAGAAGGAAGGGTATTTATTAAATTTAACTAGAGGTTAAGATGCTGCTGGTTATTAGCACCCAGGCCAGCCTAAAGATTAAGGCCGCGAGCGGCCGCGGGCGGGGGCATGAAAAAGGCCGGGAACAGGGAAGTGGTAATAGCAGGAGGTATTTTTAATAGCTTAAAAGATTTATATATAAGTTAATAATTACCTGCTTATAAGGGCTATAAAAGTAAAGTAAAAAAGTGCAGTGCTGGAATATATTACTTAAGAGTATTTATAAGATCTTACTTACTAAAGCTAATAGGTGGCTAAGAGCCAGGAGAACCTTATATAGTAATTTTAAAGTAAAAAATATATAATAAAAAATAAAAGAGATATAAGAATAAAAGTGCTAGAGCATGTTACTCATGGGCGCCTGGAAGACCTCACGAGCCATGGCTATAAAAGGGCTAAGAACCAGGAGGACCTTTTAAAAATAACCCAGAGATAACATGGGATAAATAGTAATAAAAAATCCGCGAAGAAATGGCCATACTTACAAAGTTCTTAAAGTGTGTTGTTAAAGAGGAAGAAGAAAAAGAGAAGGGAGAGAATAAAAGGGTATTTTAGTATTAAAAACTAATATAAAAAAAATAACCTAAAATAATATTTCTCCTGCAGGTAATAACAAGTGTAGCTAGCAGGTGCTATTATAAAAGTTATAGTTTTTTAACCTTCTTGCTAAACTTCCTAAATAATATATAAAGCAGGAGGGGGGCTGGAAGTATAGGACACCTAGTGGGATTTTTATAAGATTTATAGTATTAAAATAGCCTTTATCCTGCGGAGACCATGCTCGCGGAAGTATTGCACTTAAGATGCAAGGAAGTATATAAAAATAATTAAATATATTAAGGCACCTATAATAATAATATATATTTATAATCTGCAAGGAATCTTAATATATAAAGAAATAAATAATCTTGCAGGGCAAGGCCTAATGCTTTAGGGAAGGGTGCTTATAAAAACTTAATATAATTAAGAAGAGCTCTTAAGGCCGTGTATAAAGGGTTACAAGGGTGGTAGTATATGGGGAAGTATACCTTTTTTTATTATGTAGCAAGAATTTTTTCTCTTATAAAAGGTTTTTTTAGGCTGCCGTGGAGGTTTTTTAAGGGTGCTTTAGGATATCTAAGCTAGTTATAAAAACTGCAAGGATATAGGCCTTAAGGGACCAAGGCTATAAAAAAGGGGGGTAGTTATAAGGCCTATAATATTATATATAGCCCTTTTATAAGAACTTAAAAATATCCGCGGAGGATTTTTTATAAATAGGCTAAGTTAGCACCTATGCTAACTTAGCGCGTACAAAGGATACCTATCCTCCGCAAGGGGAGAGTTTTAATTCTTAGCATTAATTTTATAATAAAGCCAGTTTCTGGAAAAAGGCTTCTAAACCCTTTTATTCTTATCCTTTTAGGTGTATTACACCCTTTCACACTATTTGCTAACCCCTTCTAAGGCCAAGGACCTTATACCTTACCAGCTAGTACTATTACTGTAATCTTATTAAATAAATAGATATTAAATAAACTCGCGCTTGGCTGGCTAATTTAATTTAACCAGGCTATAAAAAAGTGTATAAAAATAAATAAGAAGTGTTACTTAATATTTAATAGCCACGGCTCGCACTTTATACTTAAATTCTTATAATATTACAAGGATAATAACATTATTCCCTTTAAATTCCTTCCTTATTTAACTTACCTTTACCAGCCGCTTGACGGAAAGCCGTTTCTTAATTATAAGTAATAATTCTGGCTTTTAAATAATAACTTATTATTTTAGGGTGGTAGGCCGTACAGGAAGACTAAATTCCTAAAAGTTATTGCACTAGTACGCGCGAAGGTATTCTCACAGTAAATTATTTAAGAAGTGTTTAGGGATCGCGGAATTTGGCTGGTTAATAAAGTATAAATTATTAAGTAGCTTTATAATAAGCTAGTAATCCCTAATATATCTATACCAGAGCTCCGCAGGAGTTATATATTATTTTTACTACTATTCTTTAGTATTAAGAATAGTCCTCCAGCAACAATTAACGCGCTTATATAGAATTAGGCAAAGATTATAAAGGATATTATTAATATTTTAGATAAGGCAAGGCGGAATTTAACCAAGATTTTTTAACACTAGATATTAAAGCTGGAGGAGTTGCAGATAACACAGGAAGTAATTTGCAAGATACACGCTATATAAAAGCCTTAACACCGGAATTATACTAGGTGTTAAGTTAAACTGCTATCCTAAAATAAAATTATAAAAATTCGCGATGTAATTTAGTTAATTAGTAACTATAAGGCCAAAGATTGCGCGGTGGAGAAGAGGAAGCTAGTAAAGTAATTTAAAAAAGTTTATAAATATAAGCCTACCCAGCGCCCGCAGGAGAATATTTAGCAGGTAATTAAGAATAAGAAACATGCTATAAAGGTAAGAAAAGACTTTTAGATTAATAAATAATTATATTTATTATTATATAGCCTTAAATTTTAAAAAAGTACGAAAAATGCGTGACTATGAAAAATGCGTGGCGCACCCATAAGACAAAGGCGGTGGGTGCGCTGGAAGGCACGGATACCACTCCTTGCAATGCTGGGCATGGCGGCGGTACTCGAGAGAGCGTGATTGGCTAATGTCTGTCCTTGTCACCTAATCAATGCAAAACAACACAACCGCCGTGATTGATGATGCTAAGGGAATGCAAGCGTTGTATTGATCGTGAGCCCCACTGTGCGGTGAGCCTCCCCTCATACCCATTGAGGGGCCTTCACCTTCGCAAAGAAAAGGCAGGCCCTTGGTGCTGGATCCGATCAAAAACTCAAAGCCCGTCCTGTTGTTCAAGTCCCAGACAATCCTTCAAGCTCGGGGCCGTTTGAGGAGAGCATATCTATCCACGCAATGCGGCCGCGTATGCCATTTGACGACGTCGCCTGGAAAAGAGGGGAATCGATTTCAGACGCTTGTCTCAGTTATATCTTTAAGTCCGAGAATCTATGGAAGATTGGCGACTTCGTTATCGAGCATCACAAGCACACTCCAACCGAATTATGCAGCCCTCGAGGCGGGGTCTTTAACGTATGGTTTCGCATGAAATTTCAGATTCGGGGTTCGGTGATGATCCGACTTACGAAGCCCGGCACAACAATGTTTCCAGAGGAAAAGACTCGGTATGAGGTTGCAACCATGAAATACATCCAGGATCAGACTTCGATTTCGGTGCCCTTGGTCCTGCACTTTGGTAGCAAGGATCCAGGCCCGCCTATTCAAGGATCGGGCGCCTTCATGTTGATGTAGTATATCGAGCATGCACTCACCATGCACAAAGCACTCAACACGCCGTCCCTTGGAATAGAAGACCGACCAATCCTGATCCGTCCATTGATGAAGACAAACTCGAGAGACTGTACGGGGAGATGGCGGCCGTCCTCCGGAAACTCTCAAGAGTGACATTGCCTCAAATCGGGAGTCTGATACAGATCGATGATTTCACATGGAATTCCACATAAAACCTCTCACATTCGCCTTCAACCAGCTTGTCAGGCTCAGAACTCTGCCACGATCTAGCCTACCGGACAGACACTTTGACTCCGCCCAGTTCTACTTTGAGTATCTCGCAGACCTACAGATGGCTCATCTGTGGCATCAACGGAACGACGCCATTGATTCAGAGAATGATTGCCGCCGCAAGTACGTCGCCAGATTCCTCTTTCGCAAGCTCGCGCGCGAAGGCTTCTTAACTTCACCTACATCCAACAACGATGCATTCCCGTTGTGGTGCAACGATATTAGGCCCGCAAACGTCCTAATCAACGAAAACTTGGAAATTTTTGGCGTTGTTGACTGGGAGTTCTCGTATGCAGCCCCGGTGGAGTTCAGCCATGCGCCGCCATGGTGGCTCCTGCTCGACCCGCCAGAGTACTGGCGCGAAGGGCTGGACGCGTGGAGCGAGACATATGACAAACGCCTAAAAATATTCCTCAAAGTCTTAGAGAAGTGCGAGAACACCGCCATTGAACGTGGGAGGTTGTCCGAGGACCAAAGACTCTCGGGACACATGCGACGGAGTTGGGACACAGGGGATTTCTGGGTTGCGTATGCTGCCAGGAAGCCTTTTGCATTTGACTTCATCTTCTGGAAGAAGCTGGACACGCGATTCTTCGGGCCTGGGACGATTTCTGATGAGGATCGCTGGACAGAGAGGATAGACCTGCTTGACGAGCGGGGGAAGGAGGACATGGAAACCCTGGTCAAGAGGAAGATGGAAGAGGCAAAGGAGCGTGTTCTGGCGTGGGAACCGGACGAAGCTACATCAGAGTCTGCTCAATTTCTCGACAAAGATCAACGGAATTTCTCTTCTTAGATATTTTGAGACATTCAGGGTTACTGCTCAGGTCTATTGCACTTTGATAGTGACCTACCCTACCTGCCATCATTCTCAACTATACTATAGGTAGTGAACAACTCTGGAGCCTCGCGATATCCAACGAATACTTGCTAGAGTCGGTGGCGCAATGCATCGTGGTATTACTATCATTGATGAATATATACTATTGTCTAAGCGTCCCCGTTGACCAACTTCTCCAGCAGCGCCAAGCAGTTGAGCTCCTCGTTCTCCTGCCTGATTTCGACACAGCGCTTCTTGAAGCTGCTGTCAGACAACACCTTGTCGACACCCTCTTGCAAAGCCTTGTCGGTCGGCGTGCTCGTTCGCAGGTTGACAGCGATTCCAGCCCACTCCCCACGCATTGCCACCTCGGCTTTGTCCTCTACAGCCCGATGGTTAGTATATATCCTTAGAAACACAAGAGACCATAGAAAGAGGGGAGAAACTCACGGCCCGTCCCAGCCAACACCATCGGCACCCCATTCATAACACTATGCATGAACCCTCCGTAACCCGCATTGGAGACAAAGACATCCGCATGCTCCAAGACAGCATCATACAGCAAGAAGTCCACGACCTTCGCGTTGGCCGGAACCTCCACGCCCTCTTCAAGCTTTGAACCCCTGATTCCTAGGGCTCCAATCACCATACAGTCCTCCCTCTCACCAAGGGCCCGCAGCGTCGGGATAAGCAGTTCCTTATAGTCAAGCCTAAACGTCCCCTGGCTCACAAAGACAATCTTCTTGCCCGCCCGCTTAGCATTCAGCAGCTCACTCCACCACTTAGGGAGATCAGTGCTGGCAATCTCCCTCCGCGGCAGACCACCGATAAACAGGATCCTCGGCGAGAGATCACTCCTGGTATACTCAAGACTAGCACTGCACGGCTGCACGGCAACATCGCCAGCAGTCGCCCAAAAGTCCAGCGGCGAGATGTCCTCGGGAATAGTTCTCGCCCCAACCCTCGCGTAAATCTCATTCGCGTACCGCGCGATCTCCTCCCCGAACCCCTTGGTTGCTTCATACATAGCCTTATTCCGTGCGCGGCCCTCTTCGGAGCTATCAGGCGGCAACCCAGGTCCAAAGGGCGCCGTATCAACGCTTGAAATCGGCAGGGGCACCGTCGAGAATCCAATAAGGCGTGGAAACTTTTCATAACCCTTCGGCAGCGGGGCACCCAAGATAAACGGCCACGCGGCGAGAGCGGCATACTCCTGCACAACAACAACCTCCTGGCTAGGTCCGTGCTCGTCCCGGATCCTTTCGAGCACACTCGAAATAACCCTCATGCCTGGTTCCGTCAGGTCAATAAAGTTGTGTTTCATCCCGTATATGAAGCGCGAGGGCTCGTCGGGGAAGCTGTGCATTTCATCGAACATGTGCGGTTTCCAGAGGCTGTGGAGGGCGTGGAAGGTTGCGCCCGCGCTTTCAATGGCATTTTGGGATGAAGGGCCGGCGATGAAGTGGACCTTGTGGCCGCGGTTTATGAGATGCGTTGCGTGCGGGACGAGGGGATTTGTGTGGCCTGGTTCTGGGGGGCAGATGATGAGGACGATGGGTTTTGCGGTTGGGGCTGAGGTAGCCATTTTGGAGAGCGACTGGAATGATAGTTAGGTATTGTTCGAGACTATGGGATGACTCGTGGTTAGGGAGACTGCGAGTGCTTTATACTCGTCACCCAGGGCATGTGGAGTATCTGGCGGGGGCTCCAGCTGGTGGCTCAGCCGCACCCTAGTCATTCAGCTGCCCATCTGCGCCTAGAAAAGGAGGTATAGGCCCACTCCTTGAGTCGTTAGATGTTCTTCACAGGATGCCCCGTTTTCACAAGTTGGGGGCCAGATCCATTCTTCACATCGTGCAAGCTTTTCGCAGGGTAGATGCCAGTGGTTGCTCGGGCTTTTACCACGTATCGTAGGTGCCTACCCTATAAATTTAAATAAGATCCTCATCTTACACGGTGATCAATGGAAGTCTGTTGACTTCTCACCCCATAAAAGGCCACATTGGCTTCATGATGTCCACAGCCTGGGAGGCGGGCTGAGCTGATAGGGACCAAGCATTGTGCTAACGCTACGCTAAGACGTAGCTGAAAATTATCGGTATAGATGGATCCACCAGTATACCGGCGCCGTGGACTTGGATTGGTTATCTCGTCTAGCGAGGTGGTTGTGCTGTAAACTGATCTTCAGCCGCAGACGTGGTTGTACCGTTGTTCCCACTTCTCGTGGCTGGTTGCAATTGGAGGCTCTGTCCGTAGAGTATCGTGGTTTAATATATCTCCCCTGATAAGGTCAGGTCGTGAATATCTGAAGACTCGGAGCTTGAGAATCCCAATACTTACAGGTGATTATATCTAGCTTTCAGTAATGTACCATGCCAAAAAGTAGAAAGACCCAGGCACGAGTTTTATTTCTTATATATAACTTAAGAGTCTACCTACTTAGGGCTGTATCAAGCAAGATAACTGCAGTCCAGTTTACGGCAAGGACTCTCTATATTTATTTACCTGATCGAGACGCTTGCCTCTATGATGAATATCCACCTGGGCACCATACCACCTGCATCCACCTCTCACTCCCTAGACAATTCGCTAGGTAAAACTAACCCCAGGTACGGTGCACATCTACTCCCCCCTCGGCACAACAGGGCTCTGATGCGGCGGCGCATCAATCCGTGCCGAGACGTTCGTCAGCCAGACGTCCGCGGCGGTAGTCCGCTGGGACGAGTACTCGTGGAAAACAAAGTTCATGGGGAAGCCGATGTCGAAGGAAGACGCGGCGTCGATTTCATCGATGTCGGCGGACGACAAACGCACGCTCAGGGCTTCGACATTGGCGCGCAGGTGTTCGAGCTTGCGCTGCCCGACGATCGGGAAGACGTAGGGCGCTTTGTGCATGATGTATGCGAGGGCCTGGGGTTTGGGTCTTCGTTAGATGGTTCGGGTTTGCTTTTGGGTTATTCATGGTAGGTATTTAAGGTAGGAGTGGTAGGATTGGGGGCGGGTAACAGGTACAGGAACGTACAATCGCATGCAGCGTAACTCCCTTCATCTTCGCAATCGCCTCCAGCGCATCAGACAATTTGACGTCTTCTTCAGTCATGTTCGACCCGCGCGCACTTCCGTCCCCAGCGTTCCGGGCCTCCGCAGCCTTGAACTTCCCCTGTCCCAGCGGCGCCCACGGCGCAATAGCCATACCTTGGTCCCGGCACATGGGCAGGATCTCGCGCTCGATGTCGCGGAACCCGGCGTTCCATTTACCCTGGTAGACACTAAAGGGGCGGAGCCCGTGGGCGCGGGCGTAGTCATTCGCCTTAACAACTATCCACGCGGGTGTGTCAGAGACGCCGAGGTAAAGCACCTTGCCCGAGGTGATTAGGGCGTTTAGGCCGTGCATGACCTCCTTCACGGAGGTGGTGAAGTCCCACCAGTGCAGGTAGAGGATGTCGATGTAGCTTGTCTGCAGCTTTGTGAGGCTGGCCTCGACGGACAGGCGGAGGGACTTTAGGGAGTTGCCGACGTAGTTGGATTGCAGGGGTTGAGTGTCGCGGGGGATGATGATTGACGCCGGCGCAGACGTCAACGGGTACACGCGGGCTGAGGGGAAGCCGAAATGGGGCGGGGAGCGGTATCAGCGCGAGAGGATCTTCATCCGGGCTGGGGGCGTGGGATGCGGGGTGCTTGCGTGCGATATGGTCAAGATGCTGCTGGAGGCAAGTGCCGATGCGGCGGTTGAGAGCCGCAAGGGAGAGACAGCGCTGGGCTTGGCGGCGTGGGATGGGAATCAACAAGTCCTCAGGTGGATTCTGGAGGTTTTGGGGAAGAGGAAGGGGTTTGATATGGCGGGGTTTGTGAGTAGGGGGCGCGGGCGCCGTTGCTAGGTGCGATTGCCGCTCTGGCCCGCGCGCCGCCGGTAGGCTCTGCGGGGTACGCATGTGATATTGGCGCGATACGCCTGCTGCTTGAGCATGGGGCTTCGCTCGACTGTCGAGATGAGTTCTGAGGTACTGTGCTGAGCGCGGCGCTGGAGAGGGGGGATCCGGATATCCTGTCTTTGTTGGTGGAGTATGGCTTGTCGTTGACGGGGCTGTCTGAGAACGAGAGTGACAGGCGAGGCCGCGACTTCTCACTGTTGCGGTTGACGGCGGCTCCCCGGAGATCGTGCGGCGCATGCTCGACGCCGGACTGCCGGTTAACCCTGCGGACGGAGACGATTCCAGACCCAGATGGGCGATGCCTCTATCCAGAGCAGTGAGTGGGGGACATACGGAGATCCTCAAGATGCTCATCGACGCGGAGGCGAATGTCGAAGGGGCCCTCGCCAGCAGCGAGACGCCGCTGTGCTCAGCGTTGAGTTGGGAGCGCCGAGATATCATCGCGATGTTACTGGATAATGGCGCGCGACCGACGACTGCGGCGGAGATGGAGTCTGGACGGCTTCTTCACCATGTTGCGCAGTACGGGGATGCGTTTACTATGCGCATACTACTGGCCTGGGGCGCTGATCCGGCTGCGAAGACGGAACACGGCAATGGCGAGACGCCGCTCTGTCTGGCGGCCATGCATGGGCGTTCGGGTGTTGTTGCTGAGCTGTTGCCGAATGGGACGGGCGAGAGGACGTGGAACCGGCGTGGAGAGCTGGTTGCCGGCCTGGACTTAGGGCTAGGCCGCGGGCGGGGAGCGCCCCGTCCTTCGCATCTTGACTACATTGATATACCCGACGACATGGGCCGGACTCCGCTGTGCTACGCCGTGGCCAACGGGTATATCGATATTGTGCGTATGCTTCTTGCCTGTGGTAGCAAGGCTGCAGACGCGAAGACAACCTGCGGCCTCACGCCTGTGGACATCGCGAACAACTTGAGGATTGCCGTGGACGGGTAGGATTATCATACCACGGAGGAGATATACCAGCTGCTTCGTGACCCGGCTACAGAAATGCTAGACGACAATGCTGTGTAGTCTGTATTTGCACAGTGCGTCGAGTACAGATATCATCGGGCCTGCCAGGAGTGTCACTATCCGCTGAGTCGGCTTGGGGGCTTGGGGGCTGGTATACGTGCTGGGAGCGGAGATGCTGCATAGTGGACGAGTGCTGTGCGGAGTGTGCGTCAGCGCAGGAGAATGACCACTTGGAGGTTGTGAGGTATTGTGGTTTTCCCATGTTAGAGAAGGGGTGGTGACATCTGGGACGGGGTTATGCCCCAGGTGCTGCCGTATGATGCACAACATGGTAATACTTGGTTTTAAGTGATTCTTACTGCTGCAGTTGTTTCGATTCAGATTTTACTCCCCCTCTTTCATCCCCCTTGTTTTAGATTTCATATTGCCAGGGCTGCCTTACTAGACCCAATCTCGTCTTGCTCTCTACTACAGTCAGACACCATAGTTCAGGGACAAGTTGTCGTACGTGAATGGAAATGGTAGCCTTGAATATGGATACTTGCATCACTGCATGTTTTCATAAGGAAGCAGAATCGGCGTAGGACAACAGCCCTCAGCCTGGCCAGATCGTCGACTGAATCACCTTCCAAGGGCCACCTCGCCCATATCACTGCGCAACAGTACCATTTACCTCCCGCGCCGTCCTCGTCTCCCTCTCAACCTTCGTATCCCCCAACGAGACCCCGATCTCCCTAATCACGAGCCAAGCAGGATATAAGGCAATTGCCCACAGACCGAAGTTGAGGTAGATGCTGCCAACAGACGCCATGATTGAGATACTGCTTAAGCCGTACTGGAAATGGTTCATGTTAGCCCTAGAAACAGACGGATAGCGGATATGAAAGAGAAACTCACCGAAACAGCCTGCGATGCAGACTCCATGCCTCTCAGTAGACTCGCAATACGGACGACCTCTTCTTCGTCTTTTGCTAGGTTGCCGACGACAAAGTACCTGCATTCCGTTAGCAACACATCCCACCCAACATCCCCGCCATGAATACCGCATCCCCAGACGGAGACAGGGCGGAGAGACATACAAAAACATATAATTCAACTGAAACCCGACAACCCAAAAGAGATAAAGCGGGAACCCCCGTCCAAAGCCACTATCACTCCAGTCAAAGACAGGATTCGACTTATGGAAGTCCGTAACGACAACCGTCCCCCAAACCCACCATGCCCCCTGGAGGCCCAAAACAACAATAAACCCCACGCGGCTGCGCAGTTTCAACGAAACCCTGGAGTCCAAGAAAGCGCCCAGCAAGTTCCCCGAGATAATCGCCATAATCCCCGAGAGGAACGAGCCCAGCGCGCGCGCCCGCACCGAGAACCACAGCGAGTTATACGTGAACATGACGGCCTCGCTGAACGTCGCCTGCCAGATCAGCGGGATGATGAGGACGAAGCGCTTGCTGGCTAGGAGTTTAGTCATCGCTTTGATCTCGAACCAGACGTCGTTCGCGATGCGCAGTTTCACGGGGACGCCGTCGGTGCGCTGGACGTTCTTCGGGCTCGTGAGGAGCAAGCCCGCGAAGGGGCCCAGGGCTTGCAGGGTGATGAATATGTAGTAGACTACGTAACTGACACTCCCCGCCGTATCGCGGTGGATGTTCACGCCGATATTAATTGCCCCGCCGACGATCTGGCCCAGTACACGGAAACTCAGCCAGAAGCCTAGGAAGCGGCCTTGGTTATGGGGCTCTGGATAACTGAGTGCAATTGCGCTCTCTGCCATCCAGAAGAGTCCTGCTGAGATGCCGCACAGCGCGGCGCCGAAGAGCGTGAGCCAGTCGCTGTCGTACCGGACTTGTGTGTAGATCCCTGCGGCGTAGGGCGCGTACCCCATTGTCCCGATAATGAGTGTCCATTTGATCCCGATGAACTTCACGACCACGCTGCCGAAGAAGCAGGATAGAACCATGAGGCAGAAGGTTAGCGCATTCGCGGTATTCACGAGGTAGGGCTTTGAGGCGCCGCCGCCACCGAGGGAATTCATGGCACCCCAGATTCCCGGGGCGAGGAAGTTGCACATTCCGAGGATTAGGGCGTTGTAGTAGGTTGAGCGGTACCATTTTACTACTGGTGTTAGATAATATGGCGAACGGGAGGCATGCGGGCTCTGGTACCTGGGAATTTTTGAGGTGTGGTAATAGACTCTGAATTTGCGACTTCTTCGTCGGTGGTGAAATCCTTGTCGGCTGCCATTATAGCGGGAGAATGGCTAGCGGAGCTATCAGTTCCAGCTGCTGTATTGAATAATCAAGGCGCAACAGCTCTGACCTTGAGCTGGGGCAACACGATCTAGATATACATCGACAGGAGGAAAGATCCCGCGCATGACAGACCCATATCTCATGTATGACAATCGGCAATTCCCGTGCAAGGCGCTGCCAAACGGCCCAGAACCCAAGAATGGGTTTGACTTTGGCGTTCTTATCCACACGGCGCTCATGGCTGTTGGTGGTTGGCGATGTTGCATTCCCGGCTTATAGTGGCGTGCTCGCACGGCATTTAAGCTTGTCAAGCCCACGCGTTGGAGGTGTCTTGGACTTAACAGAATGACTCGAGAGATACTGAAAAATACACTGCTTTGCTACGGAGTTATTGTACCGCTTTAGTCAGATATGAACTTAATGTAGAATGCATAATTCATTAGTCTCATATCAATTTGTAGATACAACAACAACACCATAAACAACTTCACAAGATACAACAATCACCACCCCAACCATATCCCTAAAAAGACGTTTACTCCGCAGTATCATCATCATAAAACACCAACGTCCTAACCTCAATACTCTCGCGCGGCTCCTCATCCACCGTCTCTGGATTCACAAACGCACTATGCGGCACACGCCTCACACGCCCATCAAGCTTCGAATCAAAGCACTTAATCAACGTGACCAGGTCGGGTGTTTGCCCGAACCGATAATACCACTTTACATCAGGATTGGGACGAACCCCATACGTCTCGCCCTCGCGGTCAGGGTAGATCAGCTTGATTGGGACGAGGTCGGAGTCGGGGACGGTGTTCCCGTCTGCGACGGCGAGGGGGTCTTTTAGGATTGTTTTGATGGGGCGCCACACGTTTATGATTTTGTACCGGTGTTTGAGCAGTTCAGGCGCTTCGGTGGGGAGATGATGCGTTACGCGGTTCTTCGAGGCGATGTAGGACTGGTCGATGTGTACGCGCTGCACGGGGCCGCGGAGTTGCACGCCGCCTCGGTTGTCGTTTGACTGTCTTCGAATGGTGTGGTCGAAGATGAAGACTTTGGATGCCCCGGTTCTGGACGAGCCTTCGTCAGTATACCCTCTAACCCTGAATGCACGGGAATGTAGGAGGACGGGTTAAACTCACGCCTCCTTCAACAACTTCTCCGTCTCCGGATAATACACCTTCTTAATCTGCTCATCGTCCACGAACTCCTTCTCGACACTCTCATGGTAATAATACTGGAAGCCATTCCCGTCAAGCGTGTAGTCGAGCTCGTGCCCGCTGACGTCGGTGATCGTGACGGGGACGGTCTCGACGGGCTGCGCGCGGTAGCTCTCGGCGCTGCCGACGTAGTTGGGTGTTGGGCCGGAGCCGTCCTCGTGGTCTTTGAAGAAGTTGAGGGTGGTGTTGACGTGGTGAGGCTTGGCGGAGGAGTGAAGGGAGGGCTTTGTCACGGGCGCCGGGTCGTGGGCTTGGCTGGGGAGAACTGTTGCGGAGGCCATCTTCGTCTTCTGAGCTCACAGCTTTGTTATCTGTAGGATAGGGTAGTTCAGGTGAGATAGTAATGTTGATAGAGAGCTATCTGCAAAGGTGAAATCCGGGGATGTCGCTACTGTTGCCGAGGGCTATAAGTAGGGAATGAGGGGTTGCGCATTGCCAATTTGTCAGACCAGCACGCAATCGTCAATGTGACGCCTTGCAGTTGTGCTGATAAATCGAGTGCGAGATTATTGGGTCGATGACATCTTACGATGCGTTGATCAGAAATCAGCTGGTTACTTACTGAGTATACTCTGCGCATATATGGCGGAGAGACTTCGGGTGTTGATTTATAAGCGATGGATATGTGTCCGAGGGGAGGTACCTATAGCTTCGAGTAAGCAGAAGTACGGATGCCAAGGGCTATTATTAATGTTCGTACGAGTTACATTATGGAACAGAGCAACAGACTATACAACATGTTGGTTCAATATGGAGATTTTTCGGTATGAATAATGTTGTAAATTCTCGTCGCCGGCTTGAAGCGAATCCCAGTATCAGTACCATATTATACGCCTACATAAACAAACCCCTGAACCATTTATAAACGCAATTTCAAACCCTAACCAACCTCTTAACAGCCGTCCCATCATCCAACACCTTCTCCTCTTCCCCAATGCTATACCCTCCCCACCTCGGCAGCAGCACAATCCAAACATACCAATAAAGTACCCCAAACACAATCCTAGAACCACAGTTAGCCCCATCAACCCATAATTCCAGTCAAGAAGAACATACACCCCGCTCCCAACAATAGCATACGTCGCATAAAAGAACTCGACATCCCCCTTCCGCCCAGGCGGAGGAATAAACGGCGCAACAAGGAGCGCAAACGACACCGCAATTCGCAGCCAGACAGCAGGAAGCCACGCCTTGAACGGGCGAGGTAAATGCGGCTCTCGATATCGCAGGGTCAGGAGGCCGACTGTAATTGCTAATCCAAAGATCGTGCCGGGGTACCCCTCGACATCGAGGATGAAGTTGTAGACGTCGCCCTGCGGCGGAAGGGTTATCACCAGCAGTGAGGGGAAATAGTGTACGATTAAACCCCAGAGAGGTGTCCCGAAGGGCTTTGAAGAGGAGAGAAGGTCGCCCCAGGGGAGGAAGCCTTGTCGGGCGATTTCTTGATTGACGCGGGCCTGACCTGCATCAGTTTTTGGCATACTATTTCCATAGAAGGGAGGCTAACCAGCGCGAATGTCACAACCATGACGTTCCCCGCCGCAGAGACTGCAATAGCAAGGGGGAACAGCGTCCCGCCGATTCGGGGTCCAAAGAGCCGGTCGAAGAGCAGCGCCGCAACGAGCTCCCCGCTCTGCTTGATCTCGTCCAGCGGGACAACCAGGAAGTACGACGCGTTTGCAAGCAGATAGAGCAGTCCCGACGTCAGCAGAGCCGAGGGGCAAACCGTCTTGATCGTGCGAATCGGATCGTGCACCTCGCTCAGCACATTGTTGACATTGTTCAGCCCGGCATACGAATACATCACCTTGAACAGGGAGGTTGAAAGGAGATTCCAGCTCCAGTTTGAGCCCTCGAAGAGTGTGTCCCATACCATTACTTCCCCTTTGCTCATCATGCCAGTCGCAGTGCCGGCGCTCCCACTCCCCGTCTCAACACCCGCAGGCCGTAGCAGGATAACCCAAATGCCCGTAAGTGAAATCGACCCGATCAGAAAGATCTTCAGCCAACCCAGCACATTCTGAATTGCAATCCCAGTCTGGCGAAAACATCCATGCACAATCGTAATAAGCGTCAACAACCCCGCCGCAAAGAGCTTATGCGTCAGCTCGTCGCCCTCCCCGCCAAACGCGAAGACCGTGTATTTCGCGAAAATGATGCAGTTGCTGGCTGTAAAGCCGAGGAGGACAGCTTGCACGGCCACCAGCGTTGAGGCTAGAAACCGTGGCTTCGGATACGTGTACTCGAGGTACACCTTGTCGCCGCCCGAGCGCGGCAGCATGCACCCGTATTCCATTGAGATGGCCATCCCGCAGGCCGCCAGGATCGTGCCGCCGATCCATAACAGCAAAGAGAGGCCGATGCTCCCTGAGGACTTTACAATCGAGCCTGGGGTTGCGAAGATCCCGCTGCCTATTACACGTGAGACGACGAGGATGTACGCGCTTGTCCAGCTGAGGGACTTGGATGGGACGGCTGTTGGGAGGCCATCGCGGGCGGAGTTGCTGACGCAGTCGCTGTTGCTATCGTCACGGCATTCGTAGGTCGCTTGGAGCAGAGGCTGGGTTTCTGCTTCCATGTTGCCCTGGGGTTGTAGTAATAAACTCTGAACCTCCGGTTTGACGTAGGTTCAGGGACGCATTCCGGTGGTTACATGGTTGGAAGAGGCCGCAAGGGGTGCTTAGAAATGCAGCTTTTGATAACAGCAGGCACGTCATTTGGGTCACACTTGCACTCAGACTTAGCTGTGCTGTCAGATGCGATGGTGATTGACAAGTCAGATCAAGTCAGGGGTACTGATACCAAGGCTTCATAATGTCGCCGAGGTGGTACAGCTCCCAGCGGCACAACAGCATCGTCAAGGTCATTTATCCATAGAAATTGTTATGATTTCCAATACAATGCAAACTTAACTATACTACGAATAAAGCTCAGCTCCACGTTCCGTCCAGGTCCCATCTCCTTGTCCCCGGGGTGGGAATCACGCAATCCAACCCCGCGATTGGCAAAGGGCTTTCGTGCTCGCACACCACAATGGCGAGGCCTGCTTATCCCTGCTACAGCTCTGCTGCCGGATTACTGATCTGATCTCATCGCATTGCAAATTACAAAGCCAATTTCTAGCTCCCTCTGGCTTATTACGTCTCGTGCGAGAGAGCAGTGGACGCCTCCATATCTCCGGCGGGATGGCGCAAAGATTAGATGAGCACAAGCACGCAAGATTAGATCCAGCAGTCACTTGTTCTTCTTTACTTCCTTGCAGTTCAGTTGGGTTTACTTCTGTAAATATAGTCGGTCGGCTTATTTGCTTTCTTTTCCTCTCCCCTCACCCCTTGCGTCGGCAGCCACATACCTAATACACCGAAACCGAGATGACGACGATAACGACCCTCACGGCAACCCTCGACGGGAAACACCCAACTGTCTACGAGTACGAGAAGATCACAATCGAGCAGCGAGAGGATGTATCAGATCAGACTCGACCACCCACGCAACAAACACAAAGACAAGTCCAACCACAACCCCTAACGCCAAGCGTAACGCAGCGCGCCCTCCTCGTCCACGCCGCCCAACAGCCCTACGCCCTGGTAACAGACCACGCCATCCCCTCCATCCTGCACAAAGACGAGATTCTGATCAAGACAATCGCAATCGGCCTGAACCCCGTTGACTGGAAGGGCCCGTACGTCTACCTCCTACACCCTCCCAGGACCCCTCCCCCACCACAACCCTATCCAGCTAACATGTTCATGTACACATCAGGGCCTACAACTTCGGCCTCCCCTCCCTACCATGGGTAAACGGCCGGGACCTGGCGGGTATCGTCGTCGAAACCTCCCCCTCCGCAGCCGCACACACAACCCGTCTAAAAAAGGGCGACCTCGTCCTCGTCCCCTCAACCGACTACCGCGATATCCGCAAGGCTGCGTTCCAGGAGTACGCCGTCGCCACGCACTACAATGCCGCAAGGATCCCGACACCAGGTCACACGTACGCGGCGGCCTCGGTGGGCGTTGCGTTTGTTGCGTCGGTGTTAGCGCTTGGTGTATCTCTGGGCGTGGACTTCCGGGGAATCAAGAAGTGTCCGGGGCCGGATTTGCAGGGTGTGCTGGGCACAGTTAATGAGGGGACGATACCAGCAGATGTACGCGATGAGTGTTTTGCGGCTAGGAGTGTTGTTGAGAGGCCTAGGGCTGGGGAGTGGATTGCTATTTGGGGGGGTATGTCCGACCGACTCCTTCCAGACCACTATACCAGGTCATCTGTTCAGTCATGCTAACAACGTGAAACAGCATCAACAACAACCGGCCTCCTAACAATCCAGCTCGCGCGCCTCGCAGGCCTAAAAACCCTCGCGGTCGCCGACATCGCCCGGCACGGGTCGAAGCTCCATGCCGCAGGGGCCGACGTCCTCATCGACCGACACGACACAAACCGCGCAATCGAAATCATCCGCGGCGTAACGGGCAACAAACTCCGGTACGCGATCGACATCGTCGGCAAAGAGACAGCGACACTGCTACAGTCTGCTCTGGACCCTTCTATCAGTGAAACCGGGGGCCATGCGCATTTACTGGGGTTGACGGGGCTTCCGGCTGCAGCTGACCGCGACGAACGGATCATGTACCATACCGTCCCAATTAAGCTGTTCCATTCGAGTCCTGACGTTGGCGAGGCGATGGTTGTTTGGTTGGAGGGGCTCATTGAGAGCGGGACGCTGGAGCTGCCGGAGATTGTGAGGGCTGAGGGGGGGCTGGAGGGGGTGAATGAGGCGTTGGAGATGTTGAAGCGCGGGGATGCGAGTGGGAAGAGGATTGTTGTTTCTTTAGACTAGATCTTACATTGGGTTGGTTGGTTGGTTATGGCTTATGATTATGGTTAAAATGGTTGTGATAGAATGGCGTTGGGTAGAATTGATTTTGATTGGGATATATATTTTTGCACGGCTTACACTGATCCGTTCCTACCCAAACAATTGAGAACATCAAAGCCACAACAACAATGTTTCTACAACACGATACCTTTAACACTGGAAATAAGCATGCAAAAGCTTCACAATTAAGGTTATCAAAATCTGATTATCAATCAGTAAGATTCTGGCGTGCAGCGTCAAGATTACGCCAGGCCCGTGCCAAAAATTCGGCACATCTCCCGGTCAAGCAAATCATCGCCCTGACGCAATCGTTGCAAAAATGTCGCGATGCCCTTTCACCCCGTCTGCAATTACACGCATCGCATAATGAGGGGTATTCCGAAATGTGTGTCTGTATTGGAGATATGAGTACCTCGGCGTGGCGTCAGGAACGAAGATGTGTGGCTGATTCTGATGCCATTTGGAGTCGTTATTGGCTATGCGTACGACAGGATTGCCAAGGGGTTTTAGCAGTGCACGGACTCGTGGTTTAAGCTGCAAAACCGGATGGCTTATCGGATGTTGTGCGAGGGGGCGCTATGTAGCATGGTCGGTGCTCAAGCTTGAGCTTGGGGGTTAGGGTACCTATACAGAGTATGGTACTGGTAGCTACCATACGCCATGTAAATGGGCTTGATGGTATAGATTCCGTCCCTGGCATTGTGGTAATGTATCGGTCTACAGAGTTCATTTCTGACAAAGACCTAATTCCGTGGTGATAGAGATTTGACTATGAGAAGAGAAATGTTTCTGGTTTATCTCTAGGATCCATATAGAGGCTGGTGTATAAGGGACTTGAAATCTACCCATAGTACAGATGCTAGTCATTTCACATCGTCAAGACATATATACATGTATCTACAGCAAACTGTATAGCTAAACATCAACCCATGTCTCCAAATACGTCCGCAAATCAATATCCCCGGGCCGTTTCAGATGCGGCGTCAAATCCTCCTCCTCGTCCATCTCCCTCCTGGTCCACCCATTCCCAATCCAGCCGAACCGATTCCCGCTGGGACCGAGATACTCATAATCAAAGTCCTCCCATCTTGGATCCCGCCTTATATAATTCAAGCTCGCTGCACTCGCTGGAAACAGCCCGTGAATTCGAGCTCCGGGCCGACCACCGTTATACCAGGACGAGCAGTTCTCCGTCCACACTGTCCGTGGGAAAAACGCGTCGCTGTATTCCAGAAAGTCGTCCGTGGCAGCCTTGGATGGCGCAAAGGCCTTGATCCCTTGCGCCCTGAATTTCCGGAGTATCTTCGCGATGTACACGATCTGGTTCTCGATGCTGTTGGGCACGCTCCCGCCGTGGCCGGTGGCATTGGGCCCGCCGATCCAGAGGAGGTTTGGGAAGCCGGGCGTTGCGACGCCGAGGTAGTTATACGGGAACCCGAAGTGGCCGTCGTGCTTCCAGGCGGTTTTGAGATCGAGGCCGTTGGCGACGATGGAGAAGGGCGGGCAGTGGTCGACGTTTGCGCCGGTGGAGCAGATCACGATGTCGACTTCTCTTTCTGTGCCGTCGTTCGTGACGATTCCGGTCTCAGTGAAGTGGCTGATATGTGTTTGGATGTATTCCACGTTGTCTTTTGTTAGGGCTTCGAGGTACCCTGGTCCGGGGGTTGGGCGGCGGCAGTTCGGTGGGAATTCTGGGATGATTTTGTCGGCGAGAGAGGGTTTCGCGCTGATACGGGAGAGCATGAGCTTGCTCCATGTTTCGCGCAGGTTGGCGTTTATGGGGGAGTTGCGGAATATCGCCCCGAAGCGGGAGAAGTAGCCCTGTTCCACGGACTTGCGGTATGTAAGATATGTGTCTGGGTCGTTGAAGGAGTCGATTTGTTCCTGGGGGATAATGTTTGGTTCTAGTCGGCGCACGCCTACAGACCCGAATGAGTCGGCGATCCAGGTGCGGTTGCGGGCGTAGTGGTCGACGTGGCTGGCGATGGGTTGAATGGAGGGGAGAACCTGCAAACCCGAGGCGCCGTTTCCGATGAGTGCCACGCGCTTTCCGGTGAGATCAACGTTGTGGTCCCAGTTTGAGGAGTGGAAGAGCGGGCCTTTGAATGTGTCGATGCCCGGGTAGTCGGGGAGCTTCCAGGCGTTGAAGTGCCCGATTGCGTTGAGGAGGACGTCTATTTCTTCTTCGTATGTCTGCCACCTGTCAGTTCACACTGGATACTGTCATTCGAAGACGCCTGAGCCTACCGTGTCTTCCTTTAGATTGCGCACCGTAACCCTCCACTTCCCCTCCTCGCTAATCCATTCCGCCCGCTCGACCTTATGCTGCGCCCGGACGTATTTGTAAACATCATACTTGCGCGCAACAGCCTGCCAGTACTCTCGGATCTCGTGCCCCTGCGCAAATTCTTCCGTCCACTTCGTGTTGGGCTCGAAGTTCGACTGGTACACGTGCGCGGGGATATCACAGCGTACGCCGGGGTATGTATTCTCGAACCACGTTCCGCCCTGGCACCGTCAATAATGCTCTGCATACAACATAAGGAAGAGTGGAAGAGGGCAGTGTACAAGATCCGCGTTCTTATCATAAATCCGCAAATCCAACCCCGGCAGTTTGGCAGGGAGTAAAATGCCGGCTGTGATGCCCGACAACCCGCCACCGATCACGCCCACCTTTATCGGTCGGACTTCATCGATGGGGTGTTCTTCAATTTGGAATGCTGGTCGGGTTTTACTCTGGTGGTTGGGTTCGGTTTCCGCATTGCTTGACACAGGCGGGACTGGTGCCTGGTGCTTGTGCTCGAGTCCGTGAATCGGAAGTGAGAGCTCGGTCTGTGTGACGACCGGTGCCTTGACTGCCGCCGCCATAGTGTCGTTGAGTTTGGCAGTGTTTCTGCTCCCTTGGATCGTCTCTATTTATCAGCAGCAGATAATGGATCAGGGCGGGGAAGCCCATGGTGTGATGCTACTTCCTGCTGTTGAATTCGCGTCGTGACTCGTGTCTCTTGTGGTGCAGGTGGAATGGATTGGGGGGTTGACATCACGACATTGCGGAGCGGGATGGTGACACGGAAACTGACACTGCAGCGGCGTATTTTTCAATTTGAATCTCTGATGAATTCCTTGGACCAGCTTATCTATCTGATAAGACGCGCATGTCTACTCCAACGATTCGCCATCCTGGCTTGGAATTGTACAATGATTGCACCTGCTTTTTCGCCCCGTGCTGCAGGTGGCTGGTTGGAGATTGATACCATGCCCCAACACCTTAGGCTACTCCGTATCCGTACACTGACGAGGGACGAGCTGTCATGATCTCGACATAAGATCTTGGGGACGACTCTGGTATCAGGCGGTTCAAACAGAAGCCTTGGTATAGATTGTTGTCCTTACCTATAGCTAATCGCGAGCAAGACCTAAACTAGTTCTATGCGTTTCAAGGCTCTTCCATGACTTGTTTTCCAGTTACAGCATTGGAAGAAGTGATCCCGTTAACTAGGCCCAAGGAATTGTATGGTATGGATCATGTTAGGGCTTCACAGGACTGGCCCTAGGCTGCACCTACCACCAGCCGAAACGCGGATTCTGACCATGCTTTTATGCCGCAGCTTGGAATGCGCCGCAAGTAACAACCAAAACCTTAGTTTTGGTCTTCAAAGAGTGAAATTATTGTTCTTCGAAATACCACTCTATTCACTGCTATCACAGTGATCACCTCCAGTAGCGCTGTCCTCCCCTTGCACTTCCCCCTCTTCATCATCATCATCATCATCCTCCTCGTCCTCCTCGTCCTCCTCGTCCTCCTCGTCCTCCTCCTCCTCCTCCTCCTCCTCCTCCTCCTCAGTCTCACTCTCAACCAACCCATGGATCCACTCATACGACACCTCCTCACAGCACCCATGCCCGCCCTCACACTCCCCACACCAGAATCCCCTTCCCGGATGCTGCGAATTAACAAGACACCCACCAAAGACACTAAGCGGAACAAAACACTCATAGCAGCTATCCCAGGATCGGTACTTCGAACAGCGGCGCCCCGCATTCCTCAGCAGCTCTGCGTCAATGCTTGCCGTGCCAGAGTCACACAGCAGCTCGTAGACCTCCTGCATTGTGCAACCGCCCTTTTTAGCCGCGATACGCCGCACATTATTGGCGTATCCCCTCGCTGTCCGCCCCCAGGATATTTGGTGGCTCACACTGTTACTCCCGCCCACTAGGAGGATGCGGACTATATCCACGAAGCCGTTGACCACGGCGTGATATAGAGGCGTGCGGTCGCAGGTCTCCGGTTCGTCGATATAGCTCATGTAGTGTGGCTCAGGCCACGATCTCGATCTTGTGTCGTGACGTCGCCACGTCGTAGGATCTGTCCCATCACCTAGAATCTCTAGGACGATCTCGTGATACCCGCACATAGCAGCTGTACAAAGCGGCGTCTCTCCCCGTTCCGTCTGACAGTCGCGCTCGACGCCGAGGGAAAGCAGCTTCCGCACGACACTTAGATCGCCGCTCCTAGCGGCCCAGAGAATGAGTGCCTCGTTCATCAGCGGATCTGGGGTGTGGGCATGCGCCGGCATCAAGGAGGAGCGCGATGAGATCCGTGCTGCGGTTCTCGAGCGCGCGGTGCAGGGGCGTCTCGCCACGTTTGTCGGCGAGATGGATGTCCGCGCCAGCGTCGAGCAGGACGCGGACCACGTCTTCGGATTCATCGAAGACGGCGTACGCGAGGGCCGCGAGGCCCCCATAATCTTGGGCGTTTAGCGGGGCGCTGGCGGTTATTAGAGTCCGGACCATAACCGCGCAGCGGCTTGAAACGGCGATAGTCAGCAGGGTGGAAGGGCAGGCCTGGTGTTTGTATTGCGCTGCGACAGTCTCCGGGTTTAGCGGGAGGTCGAGGGATTCCGTCACGAAGGAGAGCATCTCTAAGCTTCCCAGTGCCACGGCGGCGGTAAACGCCGTATCGCCGCTCTCTAGCTCTTGACGTGCCATGGTAGAGATAAAGGCATCAGGATGCTCAAGTAGCACGCGGACCGCATCGATATTCCCAGCTTTCACAGCCCAGACCAGCGGCGCGCCGTCATTGATATCAAACCTCTCCGTCCGACTCGCAAGATCCAAGATCCGACGCAGGGATTCCCGCATCGCCACCACGCGCCGCCCAACAAAGCGCACCGAGTCCATCCCTCCCTACACAAACCGGGTCCGCGCCCTTCTCCAGCATGACATGCACAATCTCCCGCGCCGCAGCCACCGTGACGGCGCCAGACGACTCGCGGAGTAGCTGCAGCGCGCGAATCAGCAGGCGCTCCCTCTTCCCATCGGGCCCGTAGGTTGAGACGCAGTCTACGGGGCGCGTGAACCCGTTTGCGTCCGCGCCAGCCTCAAGCAACATGCGCAAGATACGTACATGCTGTGCCTTCATCGCAAAGCCCAGGATTCCGCGGCTGATGGAGTCCGTGGCGTTGGGGTCGATTTGATCGCGGTGTGCCGGGGCCAGGAGGAGGCGCACCATATCTTCGAGCCCCTTTTCTACCGCAGTGCCGAGCACTTCGCAGGATGTGTATGTTTCTGTCTCAGTCCCGTGTTTATCAGTGCGGGTGCACGTCTTGACTTGTGAAACCGGCGCTCCGGCGTCTAAGAACCGTGTCATGGCGGGGATGTCATTGTCCCACACTAGACGGTCTAGCTTCTATTTTGTTCCGAAAGGATGGCCGGACCAGGATGCTAGGGCTTCTTTGTAGATGTAAGGGGTTAGGAGGGTGTATAAAAAGCGGCAGGTTTGGGCGAAGTTGGCTTTTGAGCGGAAGGCGGATGAGGGGAGGGACTCGGATGCTTGGAGGTGGAGTTCTGGGGGGAGGGTTGCGAGAGACATGATGCAGGCGGTCTAGCGTAGGATGGGATATTGATGAGAGGCTTGGAAGACTGTAGGGTGCGATATTGCAATGTAGAGTAAGGCGATGTGGACGGATAGCTGGCGTATAGAAAATCTGGATAGATCGGAGCTGGTTAGCAAAGATAAGTTGAGATAGTGATAGCTGCCGCTAGAGGAGGTCCGTTTGATATACAAAGGGAATGAAACCGTTGGTTGAGAAAGACCTGGATGGAACGAAGACCTGGCTGAGGAGCAGAGGAGAGTGAATGTCAATGATGAAAATGAAGATGCGCCGCATTTTCCCGTCAATTTCAGGCAGATACGATTTTGCTGCCTACATACATACTCAATCACGGTAGACCTTGCTTACGACTCAGACATTCCACGCGTCAAAGATGTCCATTAGTACACTGGAAGTGCGGTGCGGAAGTATACCCCGTGCAGATTAGGGTTTGGTGGAAGTCCATTCCATCCAACAACATAAGAAAATAAAAAATTTGAAGGGAAGGCATAATGCCGTGCATCATCGACATCAGGAAAGAGAGTAACACATAAACATACAGTTCATCAACCAGAGGTATGCGCAAAAGAGAGGGGGTTGAAAAAAATCAGAGAGCCTCCCAACATAACAGCATGATAAAACAAGATACTATACAGTCCACGCATCCGGAGCACCAAGTAGCAGTAATAGCAAAGCTAATCAAACCAAGCCTTACTCATCCTCCGACTCTGAAACGTTGCTCTGCTGTCAGGTCTCCCCTGACTCATCGCCCTCGCGCGAGAGCGGCTCTCACTGCGCGTGCGCGTCCGACTCTCCGTGCGACTCGCGCCCCGACTCCCAGTATCAACATAAACATCCGTATCGGCACGACTCTGCGTACGCGTTTCCTCAAGCGCAATAAACTCGCCGCCCTTGGCAACCTCCGGATCCACATCAAATGTCCCGGAACGGATCGCAGACGGCGGCGGGATCAGACTCGTTGTCGTTGCTGCGGTAGCACTGGCACCGCCCGAGGGACCGGTGTAGTTGTAGTCGTACTTGTAGGAGGAGGGCTTGCCGTTTATGGCGGTGTGGATGTAAGCGATGAAGGCGCGGACGCCGGGGAGGGAGGCGACGATTATGGAGAGGTAGACTTCGAGGAGGGAGTAGATTGAGACAGGGACGACGGTTTCTTTGGAGGAAGGAATGTTAGTGCCAAATCAAAGAAGGGATATAGGGGGGAAGGGCATACTGGTGAAATTATTCAACATATCAAAGGTGAGCGAGTGGACGAAGCGGAGGATCGAGATGACGGTCACCCTGTAGAAGTCAGCATAACCCATTCTCGGAAGTCCGTCAGAATGGCCTGGGAGAGGAAGACATACACAATACCAGCACTAAACATAAACACCAACCAAGCCTTCCTCTTCCAGGACATATTAAGCTTGAAGAGGGCAGGCATTGGCAGTCCCACAATGACGATATCAAGCAGGATGTTGATGATTGCATGTGCCCAGAGCAGCTGCTGTGCATCCAGACACTTTCCCTTGTGCTCACCATCCCACATGTTCCAGAAGTAAGAGATGGGCTGGCAGGCAAAGACGTTCGCGAAGAAGATGGCGATGCCCCAGGCGCCGGTAAAGGCCAGGATGAGCTTGACAATCAGGCGGAGGCGCTTATCTGGGAAGAGGCGGAGGTAGAGGAGGAGCATGGACATCTTGGATAGTGCGATGGAGGCGACGTAGAGGGTTTCGATTGTGTAGTAGAGCTGTTTCTGTTAGAGAGGGTAAAAGTGCGGGGGGTGGGATGGCGTACGTGGAGGATGGTGGTGATGTCGTTGAAGGGGATGAACCAAAGGTCTTTTCCTAGGCCATAGTGTGCGTCTGAATGGTTAGCTGGGTACTTGGAGACCAATACGTTGGGTGGACTTACTCAAAAATCCCACGACAGTAACCGCGATGACGGTACCCTACTTCATTAGTAGGTCTTCCCAGTCCGCCCGACGCATCACCAACTCACCATCGACAGTAGACAAACCCCATCATCCCATCCAAAGCTCGACGCAATGACTCGGCCAGCGACTCGAAGCGAAACAACAATAGCAGAGAGAATGATGCCGACATACATGAGGACGGGAAAGACCTCATTGTCGACGGTGACGGGGTAATCGCATATTTCGTAGAGCGCCCGCTCAGATCCTACTCGATTAGACTGGAAGCGATAAAAGAGAGCTAAGCAAGACATACTCAGGTTATCCTTGATGCTGCAACTCTGTAACCCGCAGACTTGCACTTGAGCGCTAAGCTGCTGGTCCAGACAGATACAGGCGATATCGGTCAACGAGCAGTTGGACGAAGGAATGGCTTGCACCAGGCAGGACACCTGCGCCCGTTAGCATGTCATCTCTCTACTCACTGGGTCATATTGGCTGCTACATACCGCACAAGTAGGTAGCCCGTCCATGGTTCAATAACTTGGGCCTACAGCAAAGTGGCACGGCAGAGGGACGCAACAGGTGGAGGGTCCATTAAGTACCCGCTGCACATAGCCGCAGGCAGAACGGAGTACTCCGTACTGATTGATAAATGCTCGTCGATCGACGTTGTTATTGCAGAAGCCCGTGCTAGTGGGCCAGGCACGGGCCCAAGTTACTATTCTCATTTTGAATGCCCAGGGACAGGCCAAACGGGTGCCAACCGAGCGCACGATGGACGCCACCAGGCTCGGTTCTGACTGCCGTTATTAGGCAGGGGAATTGAGGGATTGCTGTTCGCATCGCGTAGGTCACTTGCTGTGGCTGTCAGGGTCGTCGCTTAGAGCCGCTCAGCCAGTAAGATAGTTTCATTTATACTCGCCCCATTGTGGAGACGCAATGGGGTATCTGCATGCAACATTGCGCGCGGCAGATGGCTGATAAGCGCTTGTTTAAAGCTCTTTGGGACAATGCAGGGACGTGGATGAGGTGATCATGAAACGTCACGAGTCGTGTTGAGAAAAGGGGTTCTTCGCTTGAAACCCAAGCACAGGCCAAGGGTTGGCATATCCCGTTTAAAGCTAGCCAGTGCCGCGTGTTCGTCGTTCTCGCTCCCGTATTTCGGATCAACATGGATTGTCTCAGATATGGATCAGTTGGTGCAGGTACCCGTGCTCTCGAAGAGCAGAAGAATGGTTGTGTGGCCTGCAATCCCCTAAGCCACGGGTCTGTTGATGCTTGTTTGTATCATGTGAGACCCGGACGTCCCATAGGGCCATAGTCAGGAAAGCAGTAGTGGTAGGAGAGAACTCACCATGAAATCGACTGGGAAATCCGCGCATTGAGGTCTGCAGATCCACCGATCCGAGCCATGGTTCGTCCAAGTGGGCCATGAGTCAGGGGAGCCAATGCAAGAGAAATATACACAGGAAAGGCGTAGAAAACAGAGTTTAATTTGAAACGACCGTGCCCGCCACGGTGCTATATAGCCGTTCATCCGCTCATCCGAAGACAACCCGCATTGAGATGTAATGGTCGTAGATCGCCAGTCCAACTTTCGAGCCATCCGTAGTTCATTTACTAGGGGCGATCATGGCCGCCGTATATCCTCAAAGTAGATAATGATCTAGTTATCCAGTCCCGGACACTGTTCGCTTGTCTCTGCGGTGATCGCGTCATATGGCGAGGGATCGGTCCAGATCAGATCGTACCTGACTTATCAGCATCTCCTTGTCCATGGATCACTGTTACGGCACGGCCTTACCTGTCATCAGGGTATTCAGGGGCTTTGTCGTCACCCAGATCCTCAATAATGTCTGTTAATGCATCGTGCTCCCAGCAGATGAGGATGTTCCCGTCGCCGTCATAGTCGTCGACAGCATCCTTGACACACTCTGGGTCATCGCGATCACAGGAAATGTCGACCTCGAGACCCAGGTCTTGCGCCAGAGGCCGGACTGTCTGGTAAGGTCGATTTCGCTTGCCATCTGGCGAGGTCAGAATATTGAGTTTGCTTGCAAGGAGACGACCACTAACTCGATTTGGGCGTCATTGCCATGATATACCCAATGTCGTATCCCGACGGCGCACCAAAGACCTGCCTGATACACTGTGCGCGATCTTCACCCTGGGCACTGAGTCCGGTACCTCCATCAGACGGCTTTTCGCCGTGTCGGATGAAATAGACGGTCGGCTTTGCAGCAGCCACCGTGCAAGTGGCAGCGAGAAGAGCGATAGAGAAAATCTTTGCATACATCTTCGACAACATCGATCTCGCTGACTTGATGACACTGTTCATCAGCAGATACCAAGACTTCTTATACCTTGTCGCCGTGTAACTCGTCTCCACGGGGCAACAACTGATGCGACGCTGTCTGCAGCGATGGCGATGCAAAGACCCAGTGTGGACGACGTGATTGGCTGGCAACCGCACGTGGGGAGATGAATCGATGATCTCCTTCAGCGAGAGCTTGTTTCTCCACTTGCTTGGAGGATTCGAGCGGGCGCGTGTCTGCTAATCGAGATCGCTTTGGCTGGTTGCAGCAATGCTGCGTGGTGTCGTGCATTATTGCTGCTCACCTGCAGGTTGTCGGGGGCGCGAGGACCTTGATAGACAACTGCCTGGGCAGGAGCGACGTCAATTTTGTTTCCCATCCGATTGAATGATTGCGTGATGAGCCAAGTACTCGATTGCTGGAAGTTGCCACCGAGCCCGCTGGTCGCTCCTGCCATCTGAGGTGGCCTGCTCGGTCCTTCCGTATCAGCCGCGATCAGTTGGGTTCTTATGGCAGCTATCTCCAGCTCTTAGGTTAGGAATCAATTCCTCAATCCCCTTCCCTCTCTTGGAAACGAAACGTTCTCTGTTATCCGTTGAGCGTGCCTCGCTGGGTGCACTTCTCACTTGGGCCTTCCGAGCCCCGCTGCAGTTCAAGGTCGTAATCATCGACCCGACCTGGGAGAAATTCGACCAGCCGGTGACTCATCAATTAGAAAAGACATGGAGGCAGCTCGATGGTCAACGGCTGCAGTTCCGATCTGCCTTTCGGCCTGCGCTTTGGTATCTGCACCATCACATCTACATGCAAGTCATGCGCGCCCAGTGCACAGTCCGGAAGGGCAACACTGCCTTTGAAGGAGATGGCCAGCTCTCCGCGGGTAGGTATCTATCGGTACTACCTTCCGATGATCAGGGCCCGTGATGCGCTTCCGTATCTTAGTGAAGGATGCCAGGACCTTATGCCTTAGCCTAGAATGCGGCCAACCTGCAGGGAAGGGGACGAAGCGCTCTCGATGGAAATTGCGTGCCGCCAGATCACGGCATTACAATCACCGGGACTGAGGAAACGGAAAAGACCCAGTTGGAGATGTGCGATGGACACCCTGGTAGACGAGAACGATAGCGTCTGTGAGGCCGGTACAGATGGTGTGGCCCCTTCTCGATGTCTTCACTGCGACGGAGAAATCTAACCCTCCCATAAAGCCGTTCATTCCCATCCATACACCTAGTCCTATTACCAATTAATGCACTACCTACCTACCCATCCATCTACCAATATCTAAACCCACAGAAAAGCCGCCGCCCTATGCAACAAATTCAAGCAAAACACATTCCCCACAAACCAACGAACCGTCCTCAACTGCGACCACTTCGGACTCTCAACCGCAACATACACAACCGCATACGCAATCCTCGCGAGCGTATACCCAATCACCGCATCGTTAATAACCACCCTCTCGACGCCCGCAATCGTCGCCATACTGACGGCCCCCACAAGCAGCGCATAGTTCTCAACCGCATTCGCATGCGCGCTCTCCATCCGCCGGATCATGTCCAGCCGCTTCTCGGTTATTCGCCCTGAGCGTCCAGCCGCATCGCCGTATCTTGCTAGATTCCTCCGTGGAGACTCGTTGTGGTCCAGCTGGAGAGCAGGTCGTAGGCGAAGATAAAGCTGAATATTAGGGCTGTTGGGCCGAGGTATGGGATTCGCTGGGTTGGACCGCGAAGAAGGCAGGTCAGGCCGAGGATGGTGAGGGACATTTTCCTTATGGGGAGGATAGGTCGGCTTTTGCCTGACTTGAAATGATCGTGGGTTGGTTTTGTTATAGGAAATGGTTGCAAATGCGGAGAAATAGGGCTGGGGTGACGTGGGCTTGGGGCTTTATAACTAGGTGTGGCCGGGGGGTCTGGGGTAGCAAGAAGGGGACTGGGGCCATGTGCATGCAGGCCTTAGCAACCCCGTGGGATCAGCCAGTGTTGGAGAAGAAGCATAGCCAGCGTGCTGTCACAACAACCTCTGGTATATGGTTAACTCTCCTGCTGCTCGATACGTCGTTGATTTTATATTCATTTAAATCTTCGATATATCGACGAGAGTAAACAACGTATCTTGCAAATTGTCTGTTCTCTGTCCGAGTACCCGTAAACGTATACTAAATTCTCCAGACTTAATGGCAAATGTCAGGGCACACTCTAGCTGTATATACATCGCGACAGAGCCTCTAGGCGACTCAAGCTCTACATCATAACAGAGTGGCTAGGGCAAAGCGATGCAGTCTCGTTGAAGGGCAAGGGCCATGTCATAGGACGGATGGGCAGAATTACAAGTTCGCAGACCATACCATATGGTAGTACCAACCCTTCCTGCTATGCGCGAATAAACCTACAGTCACCATTGCAACCGCAATGTATACAAGAATGGTAATGGAGCCGGGTACCTAGTCGATCCACTGGATGTGGCCGACCCAGACTGAGAAATAAGTCAGTAACATGCAATTGGCATGAGACCTCTCTCTGGGCTCCTTAGAATCCTCCACCCAAGGTGAGCCTTATTCTTCCAGGGTTAACCCTAGGTATGTTGAGCAGCTTATGGTATGCTCCGGCAGTACAGAATAGACACAAACTACCTAGCTTCCCATTGTGTCTGTTGCTTGTCTACCTTATCCATGCACTTCGATTGTAGGGAGCATGGAATGAATAGGAGGAAGGTTTCCAGATGAGCAAGCATCTAATCGAACCGCTGTGATATGTCCAGACAAAAATAATGTGCTATTGGAAGGGATATGTTAAGTTGACGCTGTAAGGTCCGCGATAGGCCAGTCAGGTCCAGACATCCCTATCTGCCTCGTTACAACAAACCATGGCTACGAGCGTGGAGGGAGATATGATAGGCTCGGCAAGGCTGTTGGCAATCTATCTCATATTCACTCTATACAACATGCAACATCATACTACATACATACAAGTCCATAATCATCACCATCTACCTAGGTACTCTACCCTACAACTTCTCCACCCTCCCAAGCAACCACTCCAAATGCCGATACGCCACACGCGGCTGATACTCGGGCGTCATATGCCCACTCTGGTACGTCTCCGCCCACATAAGGCCACGTTCAAAATGCTGAACCCCCATAGTGCCCTGAGGCTGATCAACCTCGAGCCCGTTTTCAACTCTAACCTCCGCCCACTGCAAATCCGGCAATTCCGGTCCCAAATAAATCGGCTCAGCGGGGCGCTCCGAGAATCCGAGCTGTCCATTCCACGTCATATTCTGGATAGAAAGCAAAGTCCCATTCGTAATGATGATCATGTCAAAGTCCCCGTTCCCAATCAGCACACGGTTCGTGGCCTCGATGACCTGCGGCAATACAGCCTCGATGGGGTTAGCTGAGATATCGCCCTCGGATTCGGGGCCTGCATCTCCGCCCACGAAAACGGCTTGGTTGGAGCAGATGCTCCATTCGATGTTGGACGGGGCGTGCATGGCGCGCTTCACATCGGGGCGGTCAAAGTACACGGTCGGCGCGCCGTCCGGCTGGTACGTTAACTCGGTCGGAAAGGCCAGGACGTCCCATTGCAGGGGACACATGAGGTTGACCTCGTAGATATCGAAGCAGGTGTTTGCCGCGAAGGCTTCGTTGTTGATGAGGTCGAAGACGTCGCAGGCGAGGTCGGTCTCGGAGCTGTAGTTGAAGTATTTTGGGGGCTGGACGCCGGAGGCTGGGAAGGTGAGGTACTGCTCGATGAAGTCGGCGTAGCCGCAGGATTCGTGGAGCTCTTGGAGTTGGGCCATGAAGGTCGCGTTGAAGTTGAACAGGTTGGCGTTTTGCTGCACGAAGGGGACGGCGGGGATTTGTTCTTGCACGACGTCGTGTTGGCCGATGCAGGGGTCGTAGACGAGGGCGCCTGATGTTCTTGTTAGTGGCCATCTTCGACGATATAGTGAAGGGAGAGAGGGTTAAGTACCGTTAAGATCGTAGTACTCGGTGTCGTTCTGGTCGAGGATCGCGGCGGAGATGTAGGGCACGTATCGTCCGGCGTAGCTCTCGCCCGTGACAAAGATCTTGAAGTTCTTGATTCCAAAGGTCTGCTGCCAGTTTTTGAAGAACTTGACAAAGTCCTCTGCGGTCTCTTCCTGTGAGATGGCAGTGGGCGTTCCGACCGAGAAACCGGTTCCGACGGGCTGGTCGACCCTGCACAATATCTTAGCGACGATAGTCCTCTCGTATAATATACAAAGATCGATGAGTACATACCAGAGAACATTCGTCAGATTCACCCAAGAGTACGGGTTCTCAACAGGCGCCCAGGTTCCAGGCTGCCACAGGAAGCGTCCGTTCTCCTGAAAGAACCCCTCAAGCGAGCTACATCCAGGACCGCCGTTGAGCCAGATCGTGACCTCGTCAACGGGCTCACCAAGCTTAGGCTGGAAAGCGAAGAACAGCGCGCGAGAGTTGTTGCCCTTCTCGATGGGGATGAGGCCGGAGTAGAGCTCGCCGACGTCAAAGTGCACATCGGGGAGGTGGTCGATGAGGAAGGCTGTTGAACGATGATTAGCTAAGGTACGCATTGGATGGGTTTCGGTCGGGTGGGCAGTATCGATACGCACGGGCAGTATTGTTGCTCAAGAACCGAAAGTCCTCCTTGGGATGCTTCCCAGTGGCAGTGGCGTTGTGCAAGTGCGATGCGCGCTTTGCCAGGTTGACGCTGTCGCGGGCGCGCTGACCGAAGCGGCCGTGGGGAGATGAAGCCGATACATGCTCAGCACAGAGCGAAAGGCCAGCAACAGCCGTGGATAACAAAGTATTCAACCTCATCCTGTGCTCGAAAGATGGCGTCTGAAGCTGAAGTCAAATGCTGAGTTCTCACGAGGGGCATGACGCGATTTATAACCCGTACAACCCATAGACCGTGTGGAGCTGCGCATGCTGAAATCTACAGCCGAACCTATGGCCATCGGCGATCAGATTGAGGTTACAGAAGCCGGGGCTTTTCCTCGCCGAATCCGAGACAGGAAGGGCGATGATCTCCAGAACATCCAGGGCAAAGACCAATGGCGGCAGTGATCGGATGATGGCTGTGGAGAATTGGCAGATAAGCAATGCTACCTCGCTAGGAGAAGGCTTGACTGGCACCAAGCTTTGCCCATCTTCTCCAATTCTTGCTTATCGGCCGCCGACGGACCTGCCTGTTGCGGGTTAGGGTGTATATCGTGCCATTCATTCGTGATTTATGCACTGTGACGTGTAGAAATAAGCCTTTGCCATCTCTCATCCTTGTAGACATTCCCTGCCAACGCCATTCTTGCAGGAAATTTATTTGAGGGGGCGGGATTATACCACAGGGAAATATACTCTGATCTCATCGGCGCTCGCATGAATATCTCTTCGAGCATGAATCTGCTCGGCGCCTGGGTTGGATCTCAGGTGTCCTCATGGATTACTAGTAGGTACCTCAGCGACGGAATCCCACTTGACTAGGGCGCCATGTATTCAAGTATACTGCGCTCAAAGCGGATGTCGGCAGGAAGCTGCTCCTCGGCGTACACGGTTTGTCGAAAACGTTCTATTTCGTGAAATGACCGGTTGACGTACTGTGTGCGACGAAATAGCTCGGGAATACTATCTTCGGCGGCAGCAACAAAAACCATTTTTGCATTGATCTGCCACTGAACGTCAATGTATGAGTAGATCTCGAGTTGAAGATAGATTTTCGAGTTTGACTCATATTGCCTCCTGTAGCTCTCGCCTGTCCATCCTTCTCGAACGCGGCCCAATATGTCTGCGTCGGGAAACAGCCATGCATTGCGGATAAGAATGGCCCAAATCAACCGTGCGAACCATTTTGCACCATCCGGATGCTCAAAGTTGTCGAAGAGGTCCGCTATGTTGGTGGCTGTGATGAAGACGCCGCCACCAGATATTAGGACCCGTCTTTAATCGCGAACCCAGCCGTTTCTATATTTTCTGACACCCGTCGGGCTAGGCTCTTCGGGGGCGGTGTCGAGACGCTCAAAGTTGGACTCAGCATTAGTCGAGATGTCCACCATTTCCATATAATCGGACAGTACGGAGACGGTGCGTGCTATACTGGCGCCGCGAAGATTGGTGTTTTGCATCATTACATGCTCTCGAAGATGTCAAGTCGATAGATATCTAAAGCCTAATCGAATATGCAGTCAATCAATAAGACGAGCTTCAAGGCACCAGCCTTTCTCCCGACATCGCCCAGCCACATGTCAATTATATTCTAGCTAGGGTCAACACTATATTCCCATCGAACCATGGTCGTAGGCTGAGAAGGCATCTCGCGTACCCACCAGGGCATCGGACTGGAGTTTTAAACTTACATAGGTATATTTCCCTGTAGCATCTCGTTCCGCAGTAGCAACATAGAGTTTCCAGATCTGGGCCTTGAAGCTGACAAGCCAGATTCGTGGTAGCCTTCCACCCGCCAGCGCGGGTGAAGAGCGCTCAAGGAGATGGGTTTGCATTCGCAGCATCTCATACGCGGGGAGCGCTATCTGCTGTTCAATGTCCTCTAAGCTATCCGGTGCTTGTGCTTTCTTGGCTTCGAGTACCAAGAACGGGAAGATCATTCCACTGTCGTTGATGCTTCACCTGCGGGCAGAGAGATCGGATTTGATCTCATCGCCAACTCGCTTGCCATCTCCATTTCCGCTGGGCGACCGAAGAACTTTCATAAACTTGGTGCTATTTGCTAGTCCTACGATCAGGTCAGGGAAAATCCCTGTTGGTGCACGTTTCGCAAGATCAGGCTCATACTGCACGTGGCGGCCACTCAGCCCTTGGAAAACGCGGTCTTTGGGGCGCGGGTCCCTAGCGAACAAAGTTGAGTTGATATGCACAAATAGCAGCACCGGCTGTGGATCATAACGTCCGATGGAGTACGTGGCGTACAGGCGCACTTATCTCGCCTATCTCGTCGTTTTCGAAGGTTTTCCCATTGCTCGACTGCTTCGTCCCCGATCGGAAACTCGACGCCTGCTCTCCAAAGTCGATTACCGCACTTGGGACTATGTAGAAAGTAGTCAGGATACTGCTGCATCATTGCGATGGAAAGAGATAACATCAAACCCACCAGGCGTGGTGCTTGGCCAGAGTGGCGAAAATCGTGGTTTCCACCTCGCGTCGCCATGTATCTTCGTTATTCTCAATTTTTGCGCACCATCGCACGGCTTCCAAGAGCTCGCTGGTGCGACTCAGCGTTTTCTGTGCGCTTCGCCGACTATTTCCCTCGAAGCTCGCGTTGTCGATTTCCTGCACAACATCATACTCGCGCTGGAGGTTTGGTGGAAGACCATCGTCGGCTGATTGGAAGTGTATGTTGTATTCGTCAATAAGTGCTCTCAGAGAATTCTGGGTATTTGCGTTTTGACACGAGCTGCCGGGTTGATGACATAGTAACACAATAAGGCGAGGTTTTTCCAATGGAGAAAGGGGCATTCAAGAAAAGGAGAGATTTCGGGTAAACCTTCTGCTAAATGAGCAGCGTTACGTTTGCACTATGTGCTACCTAGTCCTCACCAGGTAAATACTGCTGTACCTAGCAGCGATGGATGCTTGGTATTAACAGGGATCAGGATCCGGGACGTCAACTCTAGTCGGCAAAACCTCGGCGTTAACGTCGTCATTGCTCGGTAGTGACAAAAGCGAAAGACAAACGAATCATTTCATTGTGGCATTAGCTATCTCATCATAAGGCTCCAGACGCTCCGCTTCCACCCAAGAACGGAAATCCAAGTTGTTGCTGCATATACTGCTTAAACTGGGGGTCTTGGCCGATGTTCTCGGGACCGAGATCAAACCTGCGGAGGCGAGCGCTGACCACGGCGCAGGCTTCTGTCCAAGCACACACGGTGCCAGCCAGGCCTTCAAAGAGGGAGTACGGATGATCAGACATGCGATAGTCGTTAGAGGCAGTCTCTGGAGCTTCGTTGTAGGGCGGAGTTTCGCGCGCAAGCAGAAGCATTGCAAGAGCGCGAGAAAGAAACTCGTCACCTGTGAGAGTGTCTTCGACTGTGTCTTCGATGTTTGATCGCCCAGCGTAGTTGTGTCGGGCTTCATCCAAGACTTCGGCGTTGTACTCGTAGACGACATGTAACAGAAGGAAGGGCCATGCATTTCCGGCGGTACCATGGCACAGACCGCCGCCCTTCGAGAGAAGGCCTTCATCCCATACTCTGTCTGTCGCAAGGCGAGCAGCGCGAGTCCAGCTCGGCTCCCAGTGGTTTAGAAGAAGGTGTCTATGTTTCATCGCGCATCCGAGTAGCCCTAGGATTGCAGGAGCGCCATGACACATCTGGACGAGCGGTGACTCGCGAGATGAGGCCTGGAGAGGGAGTTTCGTCGCCAAGTGGCCATTTTGTGCAATGCATAGCTCGCAAAGTGCGCTGATGGTCCCTCCAATCTCCCGAAGATAGCTGTCTGCGTCGTTGGCCAATTCATCGAGAGAACAGGCGAGGAGGATCGGAATTACTCCGCATAATCCATGAGCCCTGACAGTTGACGGTGGTCAGTGATGTTGTGCTACCTAAAGCCCATTACTCACCATCCGATCCCATAGCCTCCAGGCTTCCACGTCCACATCAAAGGGAGAGCGTCTTTACGGCCGTGATTCTTGGCGTAGTCGGCAGCCCCTTCTCGGCCCGCGTCAATGATGAGACGAATAAGCTCTGGAATCTCATCGAGGATTGGCTGTAGTCGCTCCTTCTGCGAAGGTGAAAATTCGTTCGTCGTGGTCCTGATATTCAAGAGGGCCCACAGCAACCCAGCGCGACCGAAGAGAACCTCGTCGGCACCCAAATTGTGCCCATGATAGAAGGCAACAGAACCATGACTGAGCGCCATTTGTACAGCCTCGGTGAGGCATTCAAGGTCCGACTGGGAAATCTCATCCGCCTGGCCAGTTAGACATCTGTGGAGAACCCTCAGCACGACGGCGGCGATGGGCGATTTGGATGCGAGGGGCGAAAGTCCTCCTATCTTCAGAGGTAAATCTGGCCCTCGCACAGGGATACGTGAGCCGGCCAGTTTGTAGAAGTCGGCAGTTGCACCTAACGACTCTATTTGATGGCCAAGACGAAGATATGCGGCAGGAATTCCTAAAGACAATAGTCAGGAAAGTTCAAACTGTATACAATGGTGACGCATCTTAAATACGGCATGTTCAAAGGTATAGATACCTAACTCCCCAGTATATATTCCTCGGCCATCATACTGACCGGTCGCGGGAGCACTAGTTTCGATCACGTTGACACCATTCAGAGCAGCGCGTCGGAGGTCTTTTAGTGTCTGGCGAAGATTGGCTTCAGTTATCGGAGGCAAGTCAAGATCATTGTTGTAGAACTGTGGGCGTCCAGGCATCTTGCTGCTATTTGGGTAGATTTACATACAGCGTTGAACAGAGGATTCATCCTTTGAAGGTCGTTCTGTATCAGAGTTGGGGAATTTCAGGCATCCAACCCGGCGTAGTTCTGACGTAAAAGGCACCAACATGACATGGTCGCGGAAATAAAGCTTTGCTGAATGAGTCATGTTTGCGGGATAAGGCGATTGGCGCCGCGGCTGGTTCCAGGCTACGGTGAGACACAGACTCGAGATCAGAAGATCATAGAAGAGCCGTCCCACAGTCCTGAATTCTCGATCATCTCATCCCACCAAGCCTGAATCACGTCAATGCGGGAATCAAACCGAGGTAAACGACTTACCCAGTCGATGCCACCATGCTTATTCGCACCGCCGGTTACATTCCAGTCAATTCGACTATGGCTGGGTGCATCAAGTACCAGCGACCGCGAACCTTCTTGAGGACTACCCCTTCAGAAACCCTGAATCATATGGTTCAAGGTGTTGTAGACTTTTGCAGCTTCGTCGCAAGCTTCTGACGCCTTTTTCCACAAGGTGACGGATTTCTTCAAAGCTTCCATGAGCGTATCAGTTGCGATCTCCGAAGACATATCCGGAGTTGTTCGCCTCATCTCCAATTCGAGAAGTATTGTCATCGCTGCAGGGGCAAGAACCTGTCGAGATCGCGCGAGTGTGTACCAGACCGGCGGCAACAGTTGCTGAAACTCGATCAATGCGAGTGACGATGTGATACATCGCCCGCGTACTTCTTGAGGTTGGTCCGAATAAATCTTCGATGTAAGGTGCAAATCCCATAATGGAACATGGGTGCGAGCGCCAAACGCGAGTAGTTCTGCGGCGATTCTAGTGAGAATTCATGCGGGCTATCTGAATCCACTTTCATGTGCAGCGGAATAAGTGACCACATATTGTTCAGATATTCATCTATCTCTAGTTCCTTGGTGTAATTGTCGGGACAAGGCCCGTTGATGAAATCGACAACTTGGCCAAATGCATGGGATAGGCGGCCCTTGGCAATTATGAAGGTGGCTGGCGTTGGCTCCGACAGTGGCCTTGACTCTGGGAGGACTGTGAGATTGTCAGATAACTCCCGGTCGTAAAGATTAAGCGGTTCCTTCGTGTCCGTGTTGATGGCTGGTGTCATGCGCGGAAAGCCGGACAAGAAGGAGGCCACGTCGTCCATGATCTTATATGAAAGCCATATTCGTCGTCTATACTCTCCCTTCATGGGTGATAAGGAAGGCGTGTGATCTGTGTCGCGATGATATCCCATGTTGACCGCAGCTCTAACAATGACTCCTGTCACGATCCAAAGTCCCCGGCCACTGTCGTCTTTTCTGTTCAGCTCAGCCGCGGCATTGAGACGCAGAGTCTCGATTGTATATGGTTGACATTTTGCGGTATCGCCAATGAACAGGCACTGTGCGGTTCGTAAGCGGTAAAGATGGAATCGTTCTTCGGGGTCGTGGTAGTCTCGGGAGCCATATAAAACAGCAGCGAGCATAGTGCAGCCGAGAACAGAAAACAGAAGCCCTATCCAAATGACGCTGCTTCGACATGGGTCATCAATGTGGGAGTTTTACTAGGAGCGTCAGTACACGCCAGAACAGTGGCATTTGAACCATGCCTCTCGCATAAACGTCGGTTCGTGTATGATGGCTAAAGACTGGGTAAGCTTCTCCCGTGTTGAACTGCCAACGACTTACGAGGAATCGATAATGGAAAGATGGATCTATTTAAGAACCACTGTATGAGCTTCTCCAGCTCATGCTGGGACGGCAAAGATGATAAGATCTCAGGGATGTCCACTCGCTGAACATGACCGAAGAGCAGGCCGGTGCCGTCGACCGAGCTCGACAAAAGATGTGGCGAAGCCGAGTCGTCCTGGGTCTCACCCCATGCCCTTTTGAGTTCATTGACCTAAATTGATTAGCATATTCAACCAGTGGGCAAGCGACAAACCTCTCGTAGCACCTCGTGCCAGTCGTTCGTGGGTTCGTAGACCGAGTGTTTTCCATCGATTACGGTCGTACCAACTCGCGCTGAACATTGGCTATTAACATCAGTCGGACCTGGAAAATGCCCGACGCAGTTCGAGGATGGGATGGCTGTTGGTGGATCGGTCGGAGCGTTGCCGATCAGTCTTCTGACCGTATCCTCCAGGTGGTCGATTCGTCGGTGCATCTGTTCTCCATTTCTGTCAACGTTTCTTGGATACAGACACAGAGGGAACAAAAGCAAACAACTCTTGTCTCTTGCTGTTTTACGAATGGGCTAGGCTTCTTCAGTAAGTACGGAGTAAGTCATACATAATTCATTCAAGAGCCACTACTAAGCAAGATGAATAGTCCAACGATCCGAGCGGCTAAAAGCCGATCCCCGCTATGTTCCACCATCCTACAACACGACCACTCGAACAATCTTCCAGTCTCTCATGTTGCCCGGTTATCTATACACTTAGTCCGAGTACGCAGCAATCCCGCGTTCGATCTCGGTAACAATGCCCTCCGCGAGTTCCGATGCAATGTCCTGCAGGGAAGACGGAACCTTCGGAGTGATGGCATCCCTCAGGCCTTCGGCAGCAGTCTTTTGGTCCTGGAGGGAAGTAAGGACATCCCCGGCAAGACCATCCGCGACAAAGTTTGGTTCGGCGGCGATGACGGCATCGACGAGGTCGCTGATATCGCTGGTCAGGTCTTGGATGGGCGAAACGAGTTGGAGGGCTTCGAGCGAGCTGAGACTGTCAAAGCCGGCGACACTGCTGGCACCGTTGTTGATGATGGTCACAAGCTCGGTCGAGGCATCTTGAACGGAGGTTCCAGCGGTCGAGCCGCCTACGTACGAGGCGACAGTGGACGAGACTGTCGCGACCTGGGTTTGGATGGCGCTGAAGACCGCGGTGTAGTCGGACAGGGCACGCTTAGCCTTGGGGATGGGCTCAGCGAAGGCGCCGTAGGCGAGGGTCAGGGTGACGAGACCGGTGGCAAGCTTCATTTTGGATGAAAGGTATGTCTGCGAATGTCTTGACTTAGATGAGAACTGATGACCTGATTTCTTGAAGTTGAAGAACTCGAATACCCGTTGATTGCAAAAGTATGGTCCTAAACGTGAGGAATCACCTGCTATTTATGCCTCGCAGAACCATCCTCGAGGTATACCCAGTGCAACCTCGGTCAATAACTCACTGTCATGGTGGCGAGCGAGGCTATTGCGCATGTGCTTCAACTGGGATGTCGAGGGTAGGACGAAGCGGAGGCAACAGTTGCGACATCGAGAGTTTAACCATCAGTTCTATACGCTCGCCGAGCTATTTCCCCGCAAAATAATCCCAGTGGCTTGATTCTTCACAATCCTGGCGCGGCATGGCGCGAGCTTGTTGGTTGGTTTCGTCCTTGGTCGACCAGAACAGTCGGATGTCCCTGACACCTGCAACAACCATGAACTTCCATAAGCGGAGGAATCCACCGTTCATGATCATGCTGCACCTCGCAGGAGTATACCCCGCAATATTGGCTGCGGAACGACGATCAAAGTTGACTCGAACGTGGTCCCTTCCCCGGAGTAGAGCTCCCGAGGTCCTTTACAGCTCCGCGTAGGGCTAGAGATCTCCACCAACTAGTGGATTGTCCTCGTTTCTTCAAGCATTGATTGGGAGATGAGCTGTCATGCTCACCCACTCAATCATGATCGGTGTTATGAGCAGAACCCTGTAGGCCGGTTCGACGACGTCCAACTAGGGTACAGCGTCAACGCCAACCCCCCCTCGTGTTGTCGCACTGGATACCTGTTTTGGGGTTTCGCAGGTCGAGTCCGCGTCCTTGGCAGGATGATTTAGCTCTTTCGACCCTTGCAGTGCGATGCTGCATGATGCTACTGTAGATGAAGATTCCACCAATGGAAGCATCGACTTCCATGCGAAGGCAAAAGTTAGCCCTCGGCTGTGTACCCGTGCGCGAGGAGAAGGTTTGCTGAAGAGGACATGATTGAAAAGACTTGATTCTTAGCCGACGACAGTGGTATCTACGCTTGATGGGGTGACAATCCCTCATTTCGAGCAATCAAAAGCAAACAGGCATTCTGGTTCCTCCAATCTTCGCTGGCGATGTATACCCTCGTCCGTGCACGTGACTGTGCCCATCCCATCTCCCCATCCCCCTCCATCGTCCGTCCTTGTTCAATCCCACAATTTCGTCATTTCATCCTTGATTTCCTGCATTGACCATGGAATCCACGGATCTTCATGGACAGAACCAACTCAAAGCGACGCCATCGCCCTGATCCCGCTCTGCTCTCTCCCGACCTGCAACGCCAGCCGGAGCCCCTCAATGACCTTCTCAGGCTGGCTCAGGAACGGTGAATGAGACGCGTCGGTGTGGTAAGTGACCGAGGGACCCTGGCCTAGAATCTTCGCAAAAGCCTCCTGGGCAACTAGCGGAAGCGCCTGGTCCTTTTCGCAGAATAGATACATCGACGGGATTTCACGCCAAGGTTCATACAGCGCCGGCTCCTTAAAGGACAGTTGAGGCTGCGGCTTGAGCAAGGCAATCTGCCTCTGCTGTTCCTCCGGCGCTACGTCGCCGTAGAACACGTTCGATTCGTCAGAGGTATGGACGTAGCCATCGTCGTTCTTGAACTGCATCCAGGGCTCCCAGCTGCCGCCCAGCAGGTCAAGAACTGTTTGCTCCTTGCATACTACAAAGGCCGCCATCCACACGGCCATGATCACTCCCCCCCGCCGACCAGCCTTTGCGCGTTGCGCGTACCCCAACCCCTCAATCGCGCTCCCGCCCACCGCTCCACCGTAGGAATGCATGACGACCACCACCTGCCGACCGTTGTCGACCAGTTCCTGCAGCATGGCCTTGGTGTGAATAACGTCTGCATGAAGTCCCTTCACCGGCGGAGAGGCGCCGACAGAGGGTGTGGAAATCGCAATCGACTCAAGCCCCTGCTCGGCCATCAGGCTACGCAGCGCAGCAAAAGTCTGGGGAGTGTGCCAAGCACCAGGAACAAAGGCGAAGATCGGTTTTTCCATGTTGTTTCGAGTTGCGATCGCGGGTTCTGAGTCTTCAGGATTCAGAAGGTTTCAATTTCAGTTTCGATCTATCAGATTCAGGTTGGGATTCAGAAGAATTTGAGGAGGCGGAATTGAGACATCAACTGCGCGGTCAAAGGCTGGCCCCTTTTGACAGACATGCCGGCGCCGAGTTGAGTGCGACGCTACTCCAATCTTTCTTTGTTCGTGGATTCGGTCTAGGTCGCACGCCCCTCCCTCCTCGCATTCGCCCGCGCAACGGCTCGGGTGTCCCTCGCGCGGTTACAAGATCCACATCGGCCAATATGACAGCTGTCAGACGTTAGACCATCCCTGAAGCAGGCTTGGAGTTGTGGAAAAGGGCGTCGAACGGTCAAATCACCAACAGACGCTAATGCCGCCGCCGCATGCCGTGCATGCATCGCACAGGTACTCGCCCCACAGAACGGCGCACGGAGGCCGGAGATTTAACTCGTTTCATCCTGCGGGATTTCGATTGGATAAAGCGATTGTGGTATCTGAGATCAAAATGACCTGTCAATCCAGCTCATCACGAGAGCGCAACGAGTCTCCAGTCGACGCAGTCGTGCATGAAGGGTGGCGGCCTCGACTGAGGTTGACTGTCGCTGACTCGTTAGCCACAGACTCACGATGATCTAACGATGATTGCTTACATGAAACCCAACTGATGGCCTGATGGATTATTGTTTTAGCCTGCGAATATGGCCCCTTTATCTTCTCGGCAGTAGTCTGTTTCAATGGTTCCTCGCCTCGCCTCCAAGCGTTCCCGCCGTGCTGGATTTTCTGATCCTCAGAACTCGTGGCCCAAGCGGTGAACGCTGAGCCGTCAACACCATGCCGTCCGACATCTACGCTTCCAAGCAGGGCGAGTACCGCGCTGGGAACATCGCGGTGACGGTGATCGCTGCCGTCTTCGTGGGGCTGCGATTTGCGGCGCGGTGGAAGAAAGGGCTGAGTGTTGGGATTGATGACTGGGCGATTCTGATCTCATTGGTATGCACCCGCGACAGACTCTCTGGTAGCAAGGGGGCAAGCCGCTCATTGAAATACGAGGATTGCAGATGTTCTTGTTCTCAGACGCTGCAATCCACCTCACAAGTAAGACCGCACCCGCCTCCCAGCATCCAGAGGCTAACAGCCCCGACAGTGGTCCACTATGGAATGGGACTCCATGCTCAGACTCAATCGGCGCATAATCTAGTGATGATCGCGAAGGTACAGAATCCCGACTAACCGATATCAATCCAAATTCCTACTAACAAGAAACGCAGCTCCTGATGACCTTCGAATGCACCTACAGTGTAACCATCGGCCTGATCAAAATCGCCATCCTGCTCCTATACTCACGACTCTTCCCAACACGAGCATTCCGCATCGCCGTGTATATCCTGGGTGGTATCGCCATCGCATGGTCAATTGCAATCGTCTGCGTGAGCATCTTCCAATGTACACCCATTGCCAGGACCTGGGACTCGTCGATACCCGGTACATGCATTAACCTTAAGGGCATGTTCATCGGAAACGCCGTCCCGAATATCATCACCGACATTGCGATCCTCTCTCTCCCGGTCCGAGTTGTATGGAAACTACAGGCTCCGCTCGCGAACAGGTTGTCTGTGATCGGGCTTTTCATGCTGGGCAGTTTGTACGTTATCCCGACCTTGCTCCTTCCATCCCAATCCACGCCCCTCACATTATTGGAAGCCAAAGCTAATTCGTATCCGGAAATGATAGTGTCGTCTTCTGCAGCATCTACCGCTTCACCACCCTCTTCGAATTCGACGCCACAAACACCTCCGGCACAATCGGGAGCTCCTGCACCTGGTCCGTAATCGAATGCGCAATCGGCATCGTCTCCGCCTGCATGCCGACCCTCCGACCACTAGTCATGATGGTCTCATCAAAATTCGCTAGCCGCGACGGCTACGGCTCACGCCGGAACCCCACAACGAAGAACTCAAAGGGCACGAATAAAGGTACCGGCGCGAGCGGGAGTCGACAGCGGACGCCGAATTCGCCCTCCTTCCGTCCGACGGATGAGATTCTGGCGAAGAATGATGTGCATATGGATGTTTCGCAGTCCGGGTTGGATGATTATGGGGATGAGGTGCCGTTGCATAGTATAAGGGTGCGCAGGGATGTTACGTGGGAGGAGTCGGGGGGGAATGAGTTGCCGCAGCATTGGAAATGAGGGATATAATCTGGGTGTATAGATGGTTCTCAAAAGTACATTAGGGACGTGATACGATATCTAGCTACGCAGGCTCTCCGCCAATTTTACCTTCGAGTATGGTTGCTACCTCAAGTAACAAATCAAGAAAACAGCTGCGGCATCAGCCTGCGAACGATTATATTTGGATGGACCGAGCTCTTGGGACGGGTCGCGGACTCGCGGTTCGCTGCTAGCTAAGCAGCAAGGACAGTAACAACGAAGAACCGAGTCAATGCTCTACATGATGTCCTGCACTGCACCCCGCTGGCCATTCCAGGTACACGGAATACCCACGCTGGAGCTCGGAATCAAGAACGGCATGAGCGATGCAGCCCAGGGAACCCGGAAAGGTCGGATTCATGCCAGACCGTACTCTGAAGACTCGATGAAGTGGTCCCGCAGTTCTATACGCGTGACAGAGTTTCCTGTTCTGATAACTGTTTGTAGAGTCGGCGTACCGCAGTTATGGCTAATCCGACAGGTAACCCCTCACTATACAGGTCAACGTTTGTCCTGCACGTCAATCCTGCAGGACTTCACTTCCTGGCCATCACACAATCCCTAATTCCCGAGGTCATGCAGAAGATATGACCCGTCAAAGTTTGTTTGCACTGCAGTCTGCAGCACCTCCAAATCCAATATACCACCTGCAGGTGCTGCATGCATAGTACCCAGACCACGCCACCGCGTCACTAACGTGATACATACCATGTGTGTGTTTCAGTCTGCGGCGTGTCGCCCTCCAGCTCGTAACCGCGTCGGCTCGGGTATCCTTACTGCATTAGCATTCGCGATGCAGGGCCGTTACTCGTCATACTGTATCATGCATGGCACTGGCGTTGGCCATGGCTTCCAGGTTGTCTGCAGAGGTCTGGATATAGATCGGCCTCACCACTCAGTCCTATGTCATTGGACATGAGGGTGCTACTCCTTACACCCGTAATGAGGGAGCGGCCATACGTTAAGATTTAAACCATACGGTTAAGCATGGTAAAAGATGCCCCTGGCGCCTAGTGAATCTTAACCCTCTCCCAAACAACAACCGTCTCCCCTCCATTCGCATCAGAGGTAAGCTCCTCCCTCGCTGTCCACACGAACCCCCCGTGCCTAGGTAGAATCTCCCAAGAGACGAACCAGCAGACCACCGCACCGAGAAACACAAGGAGCGCGACGAAGGCGTAGAGCCACGAGGGTAATGAGGTATCTTTACCCAGTGCTGAGGGTACAAATGGCGTGATGAGGAGGAAGATCTGCGAGAGGAAGAAGAGGGCTACGACGGGCGTCCAGGCGCGGAATGTGCGCTGGTCAGTAGGAGACCGAGACTGAGCTGAAGGTGGGGGTGGATCGTGCCGCTCGCGCCTACGGATAATGAACAGCCCAATCACGACGAGGATGTTGATTATCGCGATTGCGTACTGCCCGACGTCTAGAAGGAAGTTGTAGACCGAGCCTGGAGATAGCCCGTCAGCATAGACCCCAAAGAAAATGAAGAGTGGATGGGCGCGTGTGTACTAACCAAACGGGATGAAAAGAATCATCACCGTCGACGACAGAAACACAAGCAAGAACGCAGCGGAGGGAGACCCCGAGGGCGTCAAGCTCGCAAAGAAAACAGAATGCGGAACAATACCTTCCCTCGCAAACTCACGGACGACGCGGGACATCGTAAACGATGCTGTCATGAGATTCCCGAAGGAGGATAACGCCGCTAGGGCAGCTGTTGCCCAGAGCATCGTGTGTCCGAATACTTTACCGATGAGGAGCGCAACGACCGTGACGCCCGTCTTGCTGATTTCCTCCGGTGTCGCAACGATGAAGTACGAGATGTTCGTTAGGATGTAGAGAAGCCCGACGCCAACGACGCCAACGATGCCTGCTATTTTCAGAACTTGTCGTGGATTCCGCACTTCGTCGAGGACGTATGCCGCGTTTGACCAGCCTTGATATGTAGCCAGGATCTTGAAGAGGGCGTTGGTGTAGTCCGATACAGAGGATGAGGAGCCGGCGAATGGGTTCTTTAGACTGCTGGCGGGGTCTGGGATCTGGGGGAGATCGCCGCGGAGGGCGCGAAGGCCGGAGAGAATGATCAGGACCAGGATGATGATTTTGACGGAGGCCAAGACGTTCTAGGTATGCTCGTCAACTCATCTCCAATGTCTCTGTGCGTATGGCTCACCATGATCTTCACCCCCAGCGCACTAGCCCTGATGTGTATCGCCGCAATAGCGGCAAGGACTGCAATGGCCAGCGCCCTCTTCACCCAATCATTCGCGGACCCGTTCAGCGCGAGGAGGATATTCTCCGCGACAACGACACTCCCAATGCCTGTTTTTCCATAAGCCCCACCCATTAATATCTTTCCTTTTTTCTTAAGAAGAAAAAAAAAAAAAAAGAAAAAAACAGAAGGAAACCCACCAGTAAACCCAAGAAAAATAACATGCACGGCAAACACCGTCGTAACCAGCATCGCTGGCCGCGGGTAAGCCGCCTCAAGATAGACCTTCTCCCCACCACTCCGTGGCATGCGCGAGCCCAGCTCAATCCAAATAAACATGCCGCAGTACGCCAGGAGCAAGCCGACGACCCAGAGGGCTAATGCCGCGCCCGCGCTGCCGACGCTGGCGGCGATGGCGGAGGGCGTGGAGAAGATGGCGGTGCCGATCATACGGTTTGTGCTGGAGTCTATTAATATGTTTACTAAAAAGGAATGAGGCGGTATAGGGGGTTATTTGGTACATTAGGAATGTTGTAGACAGTAGTCCGAGATGACGGCGTTGGTGCCCCTCCTGTTCATCCGGGGCTGAAGCTTGTGAGGTGCTGCGGGGGAGGAGGACCGCAGTTTCGAGGTCGTCTTCCGCTTCGGCGGTCAATATGGGATCACGAGGCGGGGAGTCCATTTTGATTGATGATAAGAGTGATGCTGGCAACAGCGGCGATGGAAAGGTGTTGGGAAGGATGATGCTGCTGTCCTGATTGTTTATCGCCGATGGCACGTGATATTGTTCGGCGCCTTAGGTGTCTATGGCCAGATCGTAGCCGTAACTGAACTCAGGCATGACTGGTCCCGTTTCGTAGGCGGGGAGAAGAAAGCAGCTCGTTAAGGTGTGTAGAGAACATAGGAGTTGCGAGCTGCATGAGAAGCGTTGTTCTTGGTCCGACGAGTCCTCTATTAACGTCGGTCAAATATATATCTTGCCAAGGACTCGTAAAATAGCCCCTACGCACTCCAGGTGGAAACACCAAAGCAGTAGGCCTATGAGAATCTGGCAAGAAACCTACTGAACACAAGGTTGAAACGAAATATTATTTAAGAAAGATCAAAACGCTAAAGGCCACGTAAACCTCCAGGTAGAGCAGACGAATCAAGCAAAAACAGACCGGAAAGCGCGCCCAACCGACCGAACTACAGAAACCACCTTCGAACGCGTTCCTTGCTTCTTGCCCCTCCTCCTCCTCCTCCTCCCTTTCTCCGACAGACCCAGCGTCAAGGCACCGCTCATTAGGGGCAGTTCGCTATCACCCAAGCGGGAACTGGGACGCTCCTCAAGCAAGGGCTCGTCCAGTAACGGCCACCTAGGACTGGGGATGGACTTGACAGCCCTCAGGGAGTGCAGGTCGTCGAGATCAAGCCCCAGAGTTGCAGTATGGTACGACTCGTTCCCGTCAACTACGAGAGACTGCACAGCTGAGACGAAGAAGGGCACATTCGCATCGGTGGACAGCCTTGACAGCCGTTTGTTGACGGCGGAGCATGGCGAGTTTGCTCCTGCTCTGGGAGTTGGTGTTAGGACGTCTAGAGTGATTGCCTGACCTGCTGTATCGTCAACTGGTTGTGGTAGCGCTGTCTCTGATAAATCGGCAACGGCTAGCTGAGGCTCCTCGATGACCAAAGTGCTGTCGTCAGAATGCAATATCACAACTTCCTCCGCTGTTTGCAATGGGGTAAAATCAAGCGCGTCGGGCTCATCCACGACCAAGGCCTTTTGCAGGTGAGCTTCAATCTCATCGACCTCTTGAGCCTGGCTGTCCTGCTTATTAGACACAAGGGTACCAACTGGCTCAGGTAGAGGCCCGTTATCATTCCCATGCACTCTGTCATCTCTCCGCGGCACGTACGTTTGAGCAACTCTATATTGAAACCAGGGATGATCGAGAACTTCCTGAATCGTATACCGGTCCCTGGGATGCAACGCCGTCATACGATAGAGCAAATCCGCAAAAAGCACCTTTTCCTTCTTCGGGATAGCCTCATGCCACTCAGGCCGCACAGCCGACTCAACCGAGTGCGAGTCGGCACAACCTACAGCAAGATCATCCCAATCATGCACCGTCTTAATGCGATGCGCAACCCTCACACAGACCGCCTTGCGCAAATGCCAGCGTTTAACCGTCTCCTCCCCCTCCAGCGTATCCTCATCCGCCGGGTCCGTCACCCTCCCTCCACACATCCCTCCACTGCCGCCACCACATCTCCGGCAAGCGCCCACAATACCGCACCATATAATGCACATACGCCTCAACCGTATCCGCATCATATTGCATCGCAAACAGCTTCCTTCCAAACCGCACCTCATACATCGTCGCGGCCAGCGCAAAGACATCACTCTCCTTGCCCGCCCAATGGTCCAGCGCAACCTCCGGCGCCGCATAGCGGTAGGGTATACCCGACCCATGCGCCGGCGGCTCGCCCTCCACAAACGCTTCTCCAAAGTCAGTAATCCAGATCCGGCTCGTGCCGAGGCGCCCCAGGATCTCCGCGTTAAAGTCCACGGGGTTCAGGATATACCGCGGGGGATGGGCATGGGGGTCGACGTCCTCGTAAACAACGACCTCGGCCCCGTTCGGAATACCCAGAAGCTCCATGACCTCCTCCTCAGGCAAGCCATTCAACCCGCTCAGCCGGAAGAGGATATTTGACGGCCGAAAGTCCCCATGCACGATCTCGTTGCGGTGCAGGACACCCATCGCCATCGCCGTCTGCCTCGCCAACCCACGCAAAAACCCATCAACGTCGTCCACAGCGCGGGACATATCCTCGATGCCCGCCGCCGCAACTTCATACGCGAAACACTGATGTGTGCCGTTCGGCCCCGTAAGCGTAAACACATCATCGGGGAGTAAACACCAGTCATTTATTTCCGGATCCAGTCTAGCTTTCTGCATGAGCATCAGCGCGCTGTGGACCTCCCGACAGTCATCGCCAGACACTTCAGCCTTGAGGATCTTGACCGCGAGATACCGCGGCTTGTTTTCGCCTTGCTTGACACTGATGTCAGTGTCGGTGTGAATGCCACAAACACGGCACAGCCAGACGTTCCCGAAGCCGCCTGCGCCGAGCTTGTGCAGGACTTTGTAAGATCTGTCTTCGCAGGACAAGACGTCGCCTAGGTGTACGGGGTGGTGCCCGCCTGGCAGATACTCCCAGGGCCACTCGGTGTACCGGCCGAGAATGGCGTTTAGGGCAAGGCCGTGCTGGCGGGGGCCTAAGTGGGTCTGTGCCTGTGGCTCCTTCGGGGCTGCGGGGATGGATTTGGTTGATCTGGTGGGTTGGAAGGGGTTGGTGTTGTTGTTCTCTTGGTGATTTTCGTAGATTGGCGGGGGAGAGTGAGGGGGTGTATGCCGAGAATGAGCAGCTTCATTTCCATGGCTTGTAGGTGCTTCCGCGCTTGTGGAGGCCTGTTCGAAGGCAGGGGGGAGGTCTTCGTTGATCCGGGGGACCATATTTCCTATTTCTCCCCTAGCTATCTAAATCCCTTGGAGTGAGAGTCGGAATTAGGTAGATATATTTCTTCAATTCTGTAGGCAGGCGAAATACACTTCGATACCGGGTCAAATTATCCCACTCGGGTCTTTGATGGCAAAAATGCTCTAAAAGAGGTAATGTGGGCTTGCAAGATGGTTAAGTACGTGCACATTGATTGGTACGTTACAGGTCAAGCAGAGATGAAACACTCAGTTCTTTATCAGGTATAGACAACAAATAAACAACTGCCACACCAACAGTTCCAGAAATCCCCTATGCCATTCATGTGAGTTATGTGATTGGACACTCAGCTTTCCAAAGCTTTCATTGTCTGAAACATTGTATGAATGCCGTGACAATGACAAGCTCCCAAAATAGGTGCCTTACCTTTCATGTAGGATGCGCCATAGAGACGTAATTGCCCTTTCAACTTGAATGCCTTCACAATGAATCCACTCAGATTAAAAGTTGTCGAGTAGCGATGTAAATAGCATGAGATTTGAGAACTACCATACGTGATTCCTAATCAAGTTGGGATACCGCGTCTTCTCCAGTGCTTCTGCCGTTTGGGGCTGGAGCCCTTGGCTGACATTTAAGCTATATGACTCTCTCATTCTCGACACAAAAGCCATTATCCAGCAAGAGTTGTTCACGACCTTCGCTAAAATAAGTAATCACCAAGCCCGATCCCGGGTTTTTGGTGTATGCAGAGCTGGAAAGCTCCTTCTCAAGATAACCGGGCATTGTCCGCTTGAGGACGAGGAATCCATTTAAATCTTTCCAGTTGCGTTTCACGTTTTCCTACGATAGATACAAAGGAAATATCGAGTTCCTGGTGGACCAGCCGCACCATAATCCCTATGAGGCCTTCGAGTTGTATCTACCTGCACAGCCCGTACGAGAGTACACCCATATTATAGTATGGACGAAGCTCGAGGGTCGACAAGCAGAATAAAGCACGATTTCAGGCAAACCGAGAGCATTAACACGGTCGCTAGAGTACAAATAACCACTGCTAGATACTCATATACTGCGCTGGAAAATTCTACAACTTGTACCATATACTACTGGTACCCTAGGTACCTAGCCGGTCTTCTACACAACTACAAGCCGCGCCTAACGGGATCTGTCTCCGCCCAGCCTCACCCAGACCGTCCTTTCCCTAGCAAAGGTACCCACAACAACAACAACAACAACAACAACAACAACAACAACAACAACAACAACAACAACAACAACAACAACAACAACAACAACAACAACGGCACGGATACAATGACACCCTCCAAATCCCCCAGGCCACGGAAAGGAACCGATATTCTCTTCTGACTCGGCGTCCTCCTCTTCCTCCTCTTCGCGTACCTTGCCGTTAAGGCCCTCATCCTCTTCTACCGGCTGTGCTCTCTGCTCTTTAACATGGCGATGATTTGCGCCGAGGTCTTCTGGAACCAGTACAGCGAGTTGCGAACGCGTAGCTGAGTGAGGGGGTACGGGCTTCTATTTGAGTTCGCGGTGGAAGTGGTTTGGCTTGAGGGAGTGGTGGGGGTTGAATTGAGTTGAGCATACCCTACAGAAGACTGGATGGATTAAGGAGCCGAAGCTGCGAGCACAGCATCATGTATGAACGTTCTCAGATATATACGAATAACCAGCGAAGTTGAAGAAGCTCTTTTTGCTCACGGTGGTTACAAAGGTACCTACCATACTCGAGCTAACCATACCTTACTTGATTCTAGACATTCTACCATACCCGTGAGACCATATCCATGTCCATGGTTCTCGGTTAGCCCCAAATTATTTTCGACCCCGGGGTCCACTGTTGAGTGCTCACTCATACTTTAGTACCTAATACCGGTAGTCGGGCCTCGAGCTAAGGTACCAACTGCGAATGCAAGGAAAATGAGCAAGGAACTCTCACCGACCCGCTGGGTTGAAAGAGTCAAGATCAGGTACCATCCCAGCCGTAGTAAGGTCGAAAATATGTAGCAATGATAATCTGCTTCGTCCCCTGGCATATCAAATCCACGACGTTGAATATTCACAACAACTAAGATTGCACGGAATCTAAGTAAGAAAAGTATCATAGCTCGCAACAGTGCCTAACAGATTACTAACCCTACTCCCAGTCATAAGAAGGTGAGAGGTCAAGAAAACAAAACTACATCGATGCGGTATGCAGTACAATCCACCTAGTATTTCCCCCATCCCTGTCTGACAGAACCCGAAAAGAGTGCTTGATATCGTACAGCGTCCTTTACTAGGTATTAAAGAAAAAAAGACTCGCTACTAAGTTAGATCCTCACATTCTGTGTAAAGGGGCAGTCTCTTCCTCACATGGAGTGATCTATTCTGATATATGTTATTTACCTTCTACGTTGATGCCAGTTGCAGTGAACACCAGGGCATGTATTACCATATGGTTGGCAGCGTTACCGAGCGTCGGGAGTGTATATCTGCTTGATATCTTTTGATGTTCGAGTTGAAGTTGACTGCTTCCCCTGCTCTCTGGGGCACTCCAACACGACCCAACACAAAAAAAAAAAATTGGAACGCGGGACACATGGACCTTGACGCACTATAAGCCAATTAGCAGTTTAACATCCAACGCAAATACTTAACCTTCCAAACCAATAAGCCACGTAGGGACCGGAATAGGCGACGCCGCAGGAGGTGCACCAGGTGGGCTTTGGAACCCTTCACCTAAGCCCTACAACCAGCTTTTCCGTTGTAGATGTAAACCATCCGCGCATTCAGGCACATGCCGGACGATCTTGAATCTAGCCCCGGTAGGGGTGCTGCCCCCAGACAATGGCCGGCAAGGCGGGCTCACCGGGAGCGGGGAAAGTTGCTTAGCGCATCGTAGGGGTTACGGCTCGCGGGTTCCGATCTAGTCGGGGTAGCACTCACAGTGCTTTCCTTCTCCTCCTTCTCCTTCTTCTTTCTGGTGAACCTGTCCTTGCTGGCCTCCGGGACAGGGATGTTGGACTTCAACTCCCGTGGAAGACATTAACCATCGGCTAGATTAGGTCATAAAGGCTTTAAGAGCGCGCCGATGGCCGAGGTATAAGTCTACCGGAGAGTGTTTGAGGATCTTGGCGGTCCTTCGCACTAACCTAGGTATTGGCCCATTAGTCTACAAGGCTGGTACAGTAGCGGCGGTCAAATTGGAACTATACAGGAACTAGATCTGGAACGTGAGGCCCTGTCTATGTTGTTTGAACAAAATCAAAACTGGAAGTCTAACGTCTAAGTGAGTTTGGGGTTGAACATCCATCGCCTCTTACCAAAGGGTTAAGATGCATATGTACCCAGGAAGGGCATGGAAAAGGTTCAGGTATGGATACTGGTTAGTAAATATACCGAGGCTTAGAAAGTGATTCAAAAACGGATGAGAAATCCAATGAAAAAATTATATCGACTAGTGGGCAAAACGGAATACAGATACTAAACAGCAGGAGCCCTAAGGCCCTTCTCCACAACATCATCAACAGTCACTTGATGACCTTGCCTCTGGAGCTCAGACGCAACCAGACTTGCATCAACAAGGTCACCTTGGAAGACAGGCTCCTCAAGTACCCCCTCAATCTCCTCCTGCCCAGTACCAGTGCCAGCAACCGGGAGGATAGGTCTTAACTCCGCACTCAGATCTCCATTACCAAACGCATGAACCGTATCGCACAGCCCACCCAGCAGTTTATGCGCAACCTCAGCACCAATCCCATCCTCAAGATAGGCCATCGCAATCTCAACATATCCCGTCCCAGCGGTGGAAGTAATCGACACATCAGAGACATCACCCGCGCCTTCAGTCTTTGCGACTGAAACATTGTATGTCCCGTCGACGGTATCAAGCGTCCATTCCGAGGCGGCGTCAAGGTGGTTGAGGAGCGAGCTGAAGACGGTTCCTTGTGGCATATCAGTGCAGGAGCGCATGATGTCGCGGAACCCGAGGGATTCGTGAGGCAGGCGGGAGATGAGTTGCTGCTGAACGGAGTTGACGAGATCTCTCGCTTTCCAGGAGGAATTGATGACGGCGCGCACGGGGACAATGTTCGCGCAGCAGCCGGCCGCTTTTTCGGCGATCGGGTCGCCGTTGCGGCCGGAGACGACCTCGCCGAAGAGGACATCGAGGGTGCCGACATGCTCGGCTAGTGTTAGAGCCCAGGCAGAACGGATAATTGTGCAGAGGGTGAGGCCAGTGGGAAGAGCGCCTAGGCTGACGCGTCGGGCGTCGTGGTAAACTTGACGGGATGGGAGACGCCTTGCTCTGGAGGAAGCTGAGATTGCAGGCATGGATGAGCCCTCGAGGAGCGACCGCCAGTATTTGCGACTAGACTCGCTGTCTTGCTGGGAAAGGTTGAAGATGTAGCGAGGGAAGTTGGTGTATTTGGTGATTGGCTTGCGGTTGTAGATCTCTTGGAGGGTGTTCACGAAGTACGAAAGCGAGATGGCGTCGTACTCGGCGTGGCTGAGTCGGAACATAACACGGTGCCTGTTCTCTTGGACAGAGGTTATGATAGCAAACTCGAGGAAGGGATGCCCAAGTTGAGGCGCTCGGTGCATGTCTTGCGCAATGAGTTCTTTGCTAAAAGTTTCCAAAGCCTTGTCGGTTTCGTAGTGCGTGACGCCGGGAGTATACTCCTTGAGCACGACTTGAAGGAGCTGGCCATCGTAGGGCACATAGGCGGTTCGCAGAGTATCATGCTGCTTGACCAGCTCAAGGCAACTGGCCTCCCAGCGGGCAAGATCAGGAGCGCCGTCCCCGTCAATGCTAATATACGCCATCAGGTCGCGTGAGGCTCGCAGCGACGTAGCGATTGCGAGAGACTGCAAGTCTGTGACCAAGGTAACATCAACAATCTTACCAGGTACAGAGAGAAGACACTTGATCGAGTCGCGCACGCTAGAGCCACCAGGCACTGTGGAAAAGGCCTGGTACGGCGTCACGGCCTGGGCTTCTGAACGATTCCGGTCGACAAGGACCGCCATATCAGCCAGGATCGGATGACGGAAAATATCCGCGACCTTGAAAGAAAGCTGAGCGTGTTCACGGGCACTCGCCACAAGTCGCATGGCCGAGATCGAATCACCACCGCAGCGGAAGAAGTCGTCCTTTGCACCGATGGAAGAAGCGGGAACTTTGAGTGCCATTGCCCAGAGACCCTGCAGTAGGCGTTCGGTGTCAGTAGAGGGAGCCACCTTGACATCGTCCACAAGGAAGTATTGAGACATAGAGTCGCAAGCATGGACTGCATCCCAAGTTGCGCGTCGGTTCAGCTTTCCAGAGTCCGTGAGTGGCAATTTCGCAAATGGGAGGTATAGCTGAGGCACCATGTACGAGGGTAGAGCATCTGAAAGGTCGCGACGGAGAGTACCGAATTTGTCGCGCATGGTATCGGACAATGGAAGGAGACCAGATTCTGCACCGGAACTAGACGGAACCTCCATCGCAACGGCGAGAAGAGGCTCTCCATCGGCATCGGAGGGTTTGAACAACCCCGCCGCAACTTCACCAACACTGGCCAGTTTGCTCTTGACCCAATACTCAATCTCCCCGATTTCAACACGCTGACCATGGATCTTGACCTGCGTATCGCGTCTGCCCAAGTAAACAAAAGACCCATCCAGCTTCTGCTGTACCAGATCTCCAGTCCTGTAGAATCTTCGGCCAGAGACAGAACCAAGATCAAATTGCTGCAGCCAGGCTGGATCCGTCACAAACGCTTCAGCTGTCTTTCTCTCCTCTCCTAAGTACTCACGCGCAAGCAACGGTCCCTCAATGAGTAGTTCACCAACCGCGCCAACTGGAAGAAGCTTGTGGTAGTTGAACGGGGCGACGACAAAGAGGTTACTATGCGCTAAGGGGAAACCGATGTTGGATGCTTGAGACGCGTCCGTGATGCGCTGACTGTAAGTGGTCAAGATCGATGATTCGGCCGGACCGTACGCGTTGAACAGTTCAACGTGAGACGAGACCCAGGGCGCAGCGACCTCGGGACGAAGTGCTTCACCGACGAGCAGCATCTTCTTGAGACTCCGGACATGCTCAGGCTTGAGGAGGCTGGCGATGGTGGGCGTGAGGATGGCAAAGTTGACAGCAGCTTCCTCCATGGCCTGCCCAAGGCGGCTGACACGATCATCTTCAGATATGACGCACACGCATCCGCCGAAGGAGAGAGTCGTAAACACCTCGGCGATACTGATGTCGAAGTTGAAGGCAGAGAACTGGAGAGCTCGGGTTTCTGGAGCTGCGTAGAGCGAGCCGTGGCCTTTGACCATACTCGAGACAATGGCGCCATGTTGAAGAACGACGGCCTTGCTGGTTCCGGTAGATCCGGAGGTAAAGATAACGAAGGCAGGATCGGTGGATTTCACGGTCGGACGGGTGTTGTTGGCGGCTGAGATCTGGGCGAGAAGGTTGTGGTCCACCTTAAGAACAGGTCCAGTAACAAGACCTTGAAGTTGTTCAGGGTCCTGCGAAGTCAGGATAAGTTTAGTGCCGATGCTTTGGACCAAGCCCTGCACGCGTTGCCGAGGGTGTTGATGGTTGATGGGAACAATTGTGCCTCCGGCCATGAGAACAGCAAGATAGGTGACAACCGCCCATTTTGTCTTTTCGAAAATGGTAGCCATCATGACTTCAGGACCAACTCCTAAGCCGACGAGGTGCGATGCAAGTTGAGCAGCGAGATCGTGCAATTCTTGGTATGTTAGGTGACCATCAAAGGAATGGACTGCTTGTGCATCTGGACGAGACCAAAGTTGTTGTTGAACGAGTTCATGGATACATGAATCAGCCATGGTCATTCTGTTGTCAAACTGGTTCCACTCTTTGATCCGACCGAGGTCTTCTGGAGTCATGAAGCTGACGTCGCTAATAGTGCCTTGTGTTGTCGCTCCACTAGCAACATCTTGCAATTGCCGGAAGACGTGAGTAAAGCGTTCAAGGATTGTGGTCACCTTTTCAGCAGGGAGAACGGCAAGGTCGAACTGGAGTTGGAGGTCGACGGAGCTATCATTGTCGCTCGTCCTAGTACTGCATTCCACAACAAGAGGGTAGTTGTGGAAGCCTGCCGTCTCAAAAGGCACCGGGGTTACCCCTTGGAAACCAGAGTAGGCCTGGTCGAGACGGTCGACCGCAGGCTGAACAACGAAGAGATGCTGGAAATTGAGAGCAACAGATGTCATCTTGCTGATGTTGTGAAGGCCGGTGTGTTCAAATGGCATCATGTCTGTGGCTTGTTGCTGGATGGAAGCAAGGTACGCCAAAAGACTCTGGGCCGGATCCAGAGAGACGCGAACAGGAACCGTCGTGATCGTAGGACCCATCACATCGAGGATCCCAGAGACTGGAGCCGTCCGGCCAGAAAGTGCCGTCGGGAAAGCAACAGTTTGACTTGCGGTTTCCTGGGAGAGAATAAGAGCCCATGTCGCCCGGAGCAGCGTGGAGATGGTAAAATCGTTTGTGTTGCCGGCGGCAAGCCGACAGCTCTGACTTTCGACCTGGCCAGGAGAATAATTCTTAGGGACCTCAGGAAAACTAGGGCCCATGCCGCCTTCGAGTTGAGATTGCCAGTAATCCCGCGTATCATCGGTAGAACAGGTTTGTAGATACTGAACAAAGCGCGTGAAGGGAAGGAAGGATGGGACAGAGCCGCCAGAGTAGATCATGAAAGCAGCCTCCATCAGTTTTCGCGCAGTCCACCCATCATACGTGCTATGATGAGCCGTCCAAACAAAGAAGCGCGCCGCTCCGCTGGTGACAACTGCAAACCTCATTAACGCGTCGCCGAAGCCCATGGTCCAGGTCGAGTCATCCGCAATATAAGCCTGAAGCTCAGATTCGACGTCGTTCCCAACGATACCGTCCCGAACGACAACTTGCATCCCGCCATTTCTGGAATCCTGAACGATCCGAGTGCGAAGGATGGGAGTTGAATCAACTAGCGATGTCCAGGCTCTGCGGAACCGCGAGACGTCGATGCTGTCATCCAGACGGAAGACCCAGCGGCTGATGTATGCCTGTGGTTGTTGGGCAGTGATAGCCATGAGGCCTTCTTGCAGAGGAGTACAAGGGTAGACATCTTCAATGTCGTCGGACTCAACCTTGCACTGAGCTGCGATCCGTGGAAGATACGACTGCTTGTTGATATCCAGCTTGGATAAAATAGAGAAAGGCGCCACGTCAGTCTCTACCTGGGCGGTCTCGATAGAATTGAAGCCTTCTATGACATTCGCCATATCTGACAGGACTGGACTCTTGAAAATATCACCGACAGATAGAAGAATAGGAGGCTCTGCAGCACGAGCAAGAGCAACCAGTCGCATAGCAGTGACGGAGTCACCACCGAAACGAAAGAAATGGGCATTGGCACCAACCTCCTTGGTTGTGTTGAGAGCTTCGGCCCACAGGCTAGCCAAGCGATGTTCCATATTGGTTGACAGCAGAACATGATCACCCCCAGCTAATCCGTACTGTGCGAGTTGTTCCTCTGTAAGGCCCTCCAGCAATGCTCGGAGAGACCGTCTATCAAGCTTGCCAGAGGCAGTAAGGGGCATGTTCTTGACAGGAATGTACTTCGAAGGGACCATGTAGGAGGGCAGAGCTTTGAGGAGAGCTGTCTGCAGGTGTAGGAATGAGTCCTTAAGAAACCCGGTAGAGCCTAAGATGCCAGTCTCGTTGCTGGAAGGATCCTTCTCAAGTTCTATGGCCGCTACCAGAGACGGGTCGCTTGTGTTGGCCCTAATGAGATCAGCGGCAACAGTCTGGACGTTGAACTGCTGGCAAATCCAGTACTCAATCTCGCCAACCTCAACGCGCTGACCGCGGACTTTGATTTGACCATCTGCTCTGCCAATGAAGGTAATCGAGCCGTCGATGGGATCTTGCCGAACTAGGTCACCCGTCTTGTACATGCGCTGCCCAGCCCAGCTGTCAAAGCCATGCTTGAAGATAAACGCAGGGTTCGTAATAAACGACTGCGCGGTCCGCTCAGGATCGTTCAGGTAGCCGCGAGCAATCAACGGGCCCGACAGTAAAAGCTCACCAATAATACCGACCGGCGCAAGGCGGTTGTAATCTTCGGTGTCAACCACCCAGATAGCGCCAGCCAATGCATGGCCAACGCTGGGAGCTCGCTCTTTCTGAACAATTGGACCATTCGCTGTAGCAAGGATGGTGGATTCGGCGGGTCCGTAGCCGTTGAAGAGGAAAACATGTTTTGCCCAGGTCTCGGCAGCACTTGGAGGAACGGCTTCTCCAGCTAAGACCAGTGTTGACAGGGTAGGGACAGTTTGAGGATCGATAAGTCCGGCGACGGTAGGTGTGAGGACAGCCATGTTAACGCCCATAGTCTCCATGCTCGTTGTAAGGCTATGAATATCAACACGGTCTTCCTGAGAAACAATGCAGACGCAACCACCGAACCGCAGGGTGGACAAGATGTCGAGAAGGCTGAGGTCGAAAACGTACGCGGAGTACTGTAGTGTCCTTGTATGAGGGCCCATTTGCAGCTTTGCGCCATGGCTCTCGACACTCGTGCAGATATTTCCGTGTGTGAGGACCACACCTTTCGGCGTACCTGTCGATCCCGAGGTGTATATAACAACGGCTGCACTCTGGGATGTCACGCCCCAGGTGTTGAGTGCACTGGCTGGTCGAGGCAGCGACGCAATAAAAGCAGAGTCGACAGCGAGAATCTTAGCCGAGGTAATATCTTGGAACTTGGAGAGATGTTTGCCCATAGTCAAGACAACTGGGGCATCGGTTTCGTTCAAAATGTGCTGGAGACGCTGAACCGGTAGCTGAACACCGAGAGGAACAATCACGCCACCAGCCTTGAGCGTAGCAAGCATACACACAATAGTCCACATGGATTTGTCGAAACAAAGTCCAACCATGACCTCCTCACGAACCCCTAAGGTCCTCAAGTGATGCGCAACCCGGTCCGACATGTCCGTAATTTCAGCATATGTCAAGTCTCCATCCCACCCGCAAACTGCTTGAGCTCCAGGTTGAGAAACGGCTTGTTCGTGAATCTTGTCGTGTATACTACCAGGAACAGTTTGTGCCACGGTTGAATTCCATCCCCGCAGCAAGTCTATGTCGGTAGGCGGCATCACGTCAACCTCATCAACGCTTGCGTTGGGGTTGGCAACAATAGAAGACAGAGCGCATTGCATGCTGCCCAGTAGACGGCGAGCAGATTCCTCGTTCAGGAACGTGGTAGCGTATTCCAGGTCCAGAGACAACCCGTTTTCATCAGGCACGATTTTAATTTGCACATCATACTCAGTGGGATCTTCTCCAGCAAGGCTTTCGATCGCTAGACTGCGCTTGTCCGCGGCACTGGCGATAGACTTAGGCTTGTATATCATAGTGGTGTTAAACAGGCCGCGGTCGGAGACCTTGAGCGCGTGCTGGATATCGCCAAGTGAGGCTCGCTGGTGACTAAAAGCATCGAGGAAGTTGTCTTGAACCTGCTTTACGGCATCTGCGACGGTGGCTCCGGATGTGGCGAGCTGCACTCGAGTAACCATGAGATTGATCAACGGACCGACCATCTCCTCAATTCCTGCGATAGGAGCGTCCCTTCCGTTGGACAAATACCCAAAGGTGACATCGCGCGAACCGAGGTACCGCGACAGAACAAGAGCCCAGGTCAACTGCGCGATATTGGCAATGGTAACCCCATGCGCATCTCGGAAGTCTTGCAGGGGCTTGATATTTTCCACTTTCAGCGAGACACTGTTCAAAGAGCGTTTTCCGGATTGCAGCTCGGATGAGGGGGGAAGATGCGATGGTTCTGCATCGGCAAGGCGGTTCTTCCAATAGTTGAGCGAGTCAGTCGCGGAGGTCTGCTGAAGGAACGAGACATATGTGCCGTACGACGCAGCGGACGAGGCAGGAAGAGCATCGTCGTACGCGAGCAGGAGATCGTTTAGGATGAGGTCCATAGAGGAAGCGTCCATGAGAACGTGATTGACATCCACCTGTGCATAGATTTGTCCCGCAGGCGCTTGAGCGAAGGTAAGCTGGTACGGCGGCTGGCCGGGTCTGTATGTAGGACGCTGAGAGTTCTCAAAGTGGGCAAGGAAGTCATCGACACTTCCTGACTGCAAGACTGTGGTTGCCGGAATGTAACTTTTGAGAACGACCTGATAAAATAGCTCCTGTCCTGACGGGCTAGGGACAAAGAATGTGCGCAAAATAGCATGGCGCTGGACGACGGATTGCCAGGCACGCAGGAGTCGGTTCAAGTCGACTGTAGAGGCATCATTGGCTCGAACCTCGCCCGCCTGACGCACTTGATAAGTTGTGGCGTCCTTGATTTGACTCATCAGGATACCTTGCTGGATGGGGGAGCAGTGGTAGATGCCTTCAACCTGAGACAAACTTTCAACACCTACACTCGGCAGTGCTTCGATTTCAAGCTTGGGCAAGTCAGCCGAGTCAATGTCGAAGACCGGTAATGCCGTAGTGATAAGTGGAGCTTGGTCGACCGCAGATGTGGAGGGTTGCGTGTCGGTGGTCGGACTTGTGCTCTTAACCACAGCCTTCTTGGCCAACTGCGTGATCGAGTCACATTGGAGCACATCACGAACGCTAACATAAATACTATGCTGAGAACGGCATTTTGACACAACTTGCATCGCAGTAACAGAGTCACCACCGACGCTCAGGAACGGGCGGCTCAACGAGACCCTTTCGACCGGTACACAAAGCACATCAGCCCATACTTGCTGAATAGCCTTCTCCTCGGGCGTGGTTGGGGTCGCAGTCTCCTCCATGCGACTCTGGATGATCGTTTCAAAGAAGCTAACATCCATCGTCTCCAGCCATTGAGTCAGACGACGGCGATCAATCTTATCGGAGGTGTTATGCGGCATGGAGCTGAGCGAGACCCAGTAGTTGGGAATCATATATTCTTGAACACATGAGTGCAGATACGCACGGACGGATGATGCTTGCTTTAGGGCATGAGGCAGCTGATCAAGGGGTGTGGTTTGTATGTCGTCGGCGGAGGCAGGGGAAATGAAGCCATGCAGGGTAACAATCCCAACAAGTTGCGACTGCGCTGGACCACGGCGGGGATAAATCATGACGTTTTCGATCACGGTCGGGTGCTCGCTGACATGGTGTTCAATCTCCCCAATTTCGACTCGTTGTCCGCGAATCTTGACTTGGCCATCGCTTCGTCCGACGTAGGTGAGGGATCCGTCTTCCACCTGCCGCACCAGATCACCCGTGCGATACATACGACGTTCGGTGGGTTGTTCTCCGGTATTTCCGTAACTAGAGTACTCGGAGGTCCACGCGGGGTTCGTAATGAAGGCATTCGCTGTCTTGACTGAGTCATTCAAGTAACCGCGAGCAAGCAAAGGACCTTCAATCAGGAGTTCACCCACGGCGCCAAGAGGCAGGAGCCTGTTGTAGTCGTTCTCATCCACAACCCACAGAGCACCTGCTATGGCGCCACCAATGTTGTAAACTTGGCTGCGGTCCAAAACCTCATTTGCCGTCGCCGCAATTGACGCTTCAGTGGGACCGTACGCATTGAAGACACGGACGCCATCCAGCCAAGGCTCCAAATGTTCTGCTTGTACTGCCTCGCCACCGACTACCAGTGTCTTGAGCTCTGGAACGTCCGACGGCTTGATGGTATGAATAACACGGGGAGGAAGGAAGGAGTAATTAACACCCATTCTGCGCATTGCGCCCGCCATGTCGTTTACTCGCTCTTGTTCAGAGGGAATACAGACGCAGCCACCGAACTGTAACGTGGAAATGATGTCGTGGAGGGAGATATCAAAGGTAAAGTGGGCAAAGTTGAAGGCTCGAGTCGCCTGGGTCATACCAAACAGTTTTCCGTGGGCTTGCATACTGGTTGACATTGCGCCGTGCTCGACGATAACTCCCTTGGGCTTCCCGGTTGATCCGGATGTGAAGATGACAAAGGCAGCATTCGAAGGGCTAACAGAAGAGATGGACTGGGTGGTTGGAGCCGGAAGGGATTGTAGTAATTCATCTCCAATGGCTAGCAAGTTAGGTACCAGGCCCTCAAGCGCCGATTTCGAGCTTGGCGACGCCAGGGTAGTTGTGATTTTCGTCTCTTGCAGAATACCGTGCACGCGCTGAATGGGGTCCACTCGGATTGGGACGACCGCAGCACCAGCCTTGAGGACTGCCAGGTTCGCGACCAAAGCCCACTTAGATTTGTCCAAACAGAGTGCGACCATGGACTCGGGCTTGACTCCAAGAGTCGTGAGATGTAGAGCCAGCTTGTTTGCCAGGTGGTCCAACTCTCCACGCGACAGGTTGCCATCCCAGGCACAAACGGCGGGGGCGTCAGGGTCGGTAGAGACATGCTGGGAGACCAATTCGTGAACCAAGGCTTGCTGCACAGCAGGAACATCACGGTTGAAGTCAAAAAGCTGGGTGACCTCGTGTTCGCTGAGCAGGTCAAGGTCCTCGAGCCGCCGCTGGGTGGACTTTTGGCCACGTGCACCAAGTTGTGCAACGATATGGCGGAACCGACTTAGCAGGTTCCTGGTCTGAGTGGTAGAGATCATCTCCTCATCGAAGTGCGCCTCGATTGTCACGGGGCCACCAGTAATATCACTTGTGATGCATTCAACGGTAAGAGCATAGCCATCAAGCTTGAGCTCTGGGACATGGCCATGCTCATAAGACAGAAGTTTGCCATGAACAGGGTTCTCACGCTCACGAGCTGGCTGGACGGCGAAGAGGTGGGGAAGGTCAATCTCGTGCCCAACGAAGCGGCGGATGTTTTGCAGACCGGTGTGCTCGAACGGAATCATATCAACACTTTGCTGATGGACGGTAGCCAGGTACTCATCGATTCTTTGCTCGGGATTGATGTGAACATGCACAGGAACGGTCGTGATGGTGGGCGCTGGCATGTCGAGAATTCCTGGAACTGGGGCAGCTCTTCCACTTAGCGCAACGCCGAATAGCACATCATTGCCACCGTACGCTGATACGGCGAGGGCCCATGCTGCCCTGAGCATAGACGCGAGTGTCTTCGACCCGCCAAGCGACGTGATGTCCACACTTGAGCTTTGCTTCTGCGTTGGCTGCGGCCTGTAAGACGGTCGATGGAGCGAGGGGAAGGGTGCGCCAACTTCTCCCTTAATCTGGGACTGCCAGAAGGACTTGGCGGCATCTTGATCCTGCTGTGAAAGGTACGAAATGAATCGGGAGAATGAAGGGGTGGGATCAAGCTCTTTCCCATCATACAGATGTGCGACTGCATCGAATAACTTGCCCAAACTGTAACCATCGTACACACTGTGATGGGCTGTTAGGACGAAGTACCGCTTGTCTCCTTCATCGATAAGCGCATGTCGCATCAAAGGCCGTCCATATGTGAAAGATTGCTCGAGATCTTGGTCCAAATACTGCTTCAGATCCGTGGCTTCGGCACAGCTCACGGACTCTCGAATAACAACTTGCAACCCGCCAGATTGCTGGCCAGGCACAAGGCGCGTTCGTAAAATGGGTGCCTTTTGAGCCAGGGATGACCATGCATTCTTGAACGCGTCGGTGTCTGTTGAGTCTTGGATCCGGAAAACCCAGCGCCCAATGTAGGATCCAGGTTGCTGCGTAGTAATGGCCATCAGACCTTCCTGGAGCGGTGTGGCCGGATACACATCCTCAATGTCTTCGATAGAAGCGTCGCAGAGTTTAGCGACACGCAGGACTTCCTCCTCATTGGCCGAATGATCGGTGTTCTGGGCCTCTTTCCACAATGCGAAGCGTGGAATATCCTGGACGGCGTGGTGCTGCGAAATCTGAGCCTCAAGGTGAGCAGCCATGTCCTGCAGCTTCGGATACCGGAAAATATCGGAAACGGTAATGGGGACGTTGGCCGCGTTTGCTGCTGAGACGAGCTTCATCGCAGTGAAGGAGTCTCCTCCGGAGTGGAGGAAGTGGTCTTGAACACCGACGCGGTCGAGGTCCACATTCAGGACAGAGGCCCAGAGTGCCTGCAACTTCTTCTCCATCTCAGTTGTAGGCGCAACGCTCGAGCTATTGGAAAGGGAGTACTGGAATAGAACCTCCTCTGGCAGGCTCTCAAGCATCTGTTTGATTGTGCGCCGATCAAGTTTGCTAGATGCAGTTTGAGGAAGCTGCACCACAGGAACAAACAGATGCGGCAGCATATACGACGGCAGAACGTCAGAAAGCGACGTATGAAGTTGTCTGAATGCGTCGCGGAGGTGAGGAGCGGTTGGCAGGAAAATGCCATGAACTGGGTCGGGGAGAAGATGGCGTTGAAAAAGCTGGTCATCGAGCTCCATCGACACGGCAATCATGAAGTTGGAGGAATTGCCACCAGGCGTGATCAGACTAACGACGAGGTTCTTCGCAGCTGACAGGAGCTTCTTGACGCGGTACTCGATTTCGCCGACTTCGACACGCTGGCCGCGGATCTTGACTTGGGAGTCCTTTCGCGCTTGGTAGATCAAGTCACCGTTGAAGGCCTGACGGACAAGATCGCCCGTGTTATAGAAGCGATGGCCCTCAAGCCCGACGGCTTTAGCCCACTTTGGGTTTGTCACAAAGCTTGCGTCCGTCTTCTTCTGGTCGTTGTGATACCCGCGAGCCAAAAGCGGGCCTTCAATCCAGAGCTCACCAACAGCACCAACGGGACAGATTGTCTCGCCATTGGCAACCACCCAGACACTCCCGACAAGGGGTCTACCAATGTTAAGCGCCTGTTTCTTGTGAACTAGAGGGGCACTGCAGGTGGTGTAGATGCTGGCCTCCGATGGGCCATATCCGTTCAGAACCTTGACTCTGCCAGCGGCCTTGGCATACTCTTCGATCATGGCCTCTCTCACAGCTTCTCCCCCGAGGATAAGAGTAGTGAGGGACTTGATGTTGGCGATATCAAGTAAGCCAGCAACGGTTGGCGTGACCTGTGCATGCGTAGCGCCATAGGCCTCAATTACGCCTTGAAGATTGTTCATGCGCTCTTCTTCTGATATGGCACAAACACACCCTCCGTGCGAGATTGTACCCCAGATATCACTAATGCTAGCATCGAAGGTGTACGCAGCGAATTGGAGCGATCGGGTGGTGGGAGACATTCCGTAGACCTTTCCATGTGCACGGAAACTAGAACAAAGAGAGAGATGGGTCAAAATCACACCCTTCGGCATACCAGTACTACCGCTGGTATAGATGATAAACGCGGCATTGTCGGGAGTGACGTTTATGCTTGGCGGGTGAGACTGCGTAGGAATGGCAGAGAACAAGGCTTCATTCATGCTCAGGACATTCGGAACAAGGTTTGTGAAGCTAGAAGAGTATTTCTCGGATGTTAGCATGACAGGGGCGTCGATGTCTTTAAGGATAAGCTCCAGGCGCTGTGTGGGGTGCTTGGGATTGATCGAGACCACACAGCCGCCGGCCTTCAGCACACTGAGCTGCGCAATGACAGCCCAGCGGGATTTGTCCAGGCAAAGCGCCACGAAGACCTCGGGGCCTACTCCCAGGTCAGTAACCAGATGGTGGGATAGCGTATTTGACAGGCCATCCAGTTCCTGATATGTCAAGTTACCGTCCCAGGCACAAACGGCTGTTGCATCGGGTCGAATGACGCGCTGTTCGGCGAACAAATCATGGATGAGACGATGTCCATCAACGGCAGGAATTTCATCATTCCACGCGCGGACTTGTTCGAGGTCCTCCCGCGTAAGAGTCTCCAAGTCCCCAACACGCGCGTCTCCATGTGCAATCAAAGACCGAATACCTTGCTGGACACAGCTTAGCAACCTGGTGGCGCTGTCCTTTGAGAGAAAAGCGGGCGAGTACTGCAGAGAAGCGGAGATCTTATCCGGCGACGCAAACACACTGACTGTGGCATCGTACTCGGTCGGATCTTCACCGGTAATCTGTTCCAAAGCAAGGCTGAGCTGGTCTTTCTCTGCGGACACAACGTGGCGATAAGAGAGCGCGGTGTTGAACAAGCTTTGGCCTTGGAGCTGTAGGGCGTGCCAGATCTCTATCAAGGGGGCTCGTTGGTAGTCAAAGCTTTCAAAGAAGGCATCTTGAATCTGTTTGAGTGTGGTCTGAACGCTCGCTTGGTGGTCTAGCTTGATATGCGTCACCATCATGTTGATGAGCGGTCCGACCAACAGCTCAACATCCTTGACAGGGACGTCTCGGCCACTAGATAAGTAGCCAAACGACACGTTGGAGGAACCAGTGTACTGTGCAAGAACCATTGCCCAAACAAGCTGGAAGACGTTCGCAATGGTAACCCCATGAGTCTCAGTGAAGCTGTGCAGCTCATCGACGCCGTCGATGTCGATAGACACAGTTTGCAATGGCTCGCGGTGCGTAGTGTCTTTGGCAGGAGCCGACTGCGTTCCATCCACCGTGAGAGCGGGTAGGTAACAGGGTTCAGCATCGGCAAGGCGCTGGGTCCAGTAATCCAACGCCTGGTCCGCCGGGGTCTTCTGCAGATATGAAACATAGCCGCGGTACGCCGCACCCGGGGTGTCTGGGGTCAGTTTTTTATCATAAGCCTGAGCAAGCTCAGCTTGAATGTTCATGAGCGAGGAAGCGTCAACTAACGCGTGGCTGATGATAATGTTCCCGAAGACCCGGTTTGAAGATGTGGAATAGACAGTCAGCTTATGGCCAACGCGCTTGTCAACGTGTCGGTCATCCAAATCAGCCTTGACAGCGAGAGTAGCAGATAGATCCTCATTGCTACACTCCTTGTGCTCCACGTTGGCCTTGCAAGACTTGAGGACGACCTGATCAAACATACGTTCACTGGAGCCGGACACCGACCGAACGAATCGCGTGCGGAGCATAGGGTGGCGGTTGACTAGCACTTGCCAGGCAGCAAGGAGACGGGGAACATCGACCGGAGCATCGGAAGCAGATGACTTTATCTCGAAGGACTGCTGAATATAGTATTCAGAGGGAGATTTGACTTGGCTCATCAGGATACCCTGCTGAATGGGAGAACATGGATAAATATCATCGACCAGCTCCGGCTTGACTCCTGCCTTGGGCAGAACATCATCTTGAAGAGTCGTAAGGGTTTCTTGAGTCAGGTGTAGCAGAGGGAAATCGGTCACAGTAAATACGGATGGCGCCGTCGATAGGTCCGTTCCCATCGCGTTGATACTGCTGAGGTAGGCCTGCGCCCACTCATGAACCTTGTGTTGGTTCTTCATATGGCAATTAAACTTAAAGTTGATACGGAGTTCGTCCTGCGACGCGAGAACATCGACATTGAAGACACATCCACGGCGGACCTTCTCGCCAGTTGAAGATGTTTTATCTCCGCTGAGCTGCTTCGTTTCGAAGATGTCGTCGGCGGCTGGGGCCTCGGAGTATCGGAAGAGCACTTCGACCTGGTTGTCACGGGCGAAATCTAGGCGCTTCCCGATTGCGCTGCGCCTAGCATCCTTAGTTCGCTTGACAATTTCCGAGAACTGGTGTGTTTCATCCAGGGAAATGTACACCGGAATCATGCTTTCCAAGCACCCAACCGTCCTCGAGACGTCAAGGTCATCTTCACCACCATCGCGGCCATGATGCGCGTCAAAGACGGCTGGAACTTGCCGATCGGGGAATGTATCACTGAACGACTTGAACAGGGCAGCGAGGAGAACCTCAACGGGCTCGGTGCGGAAGGCTCTGTTGGCGCCCTCAAACAGAGTCTTGACGTCGGGGCCGTCGAAAACCACACCTTCGTTGGCTTCATCCCCGTGGGTATTGCTACCGTTCAAGCCCCAGTACTCAAGGTCCGCAGTTGGCAGATCCTGGGGAAGAACATATTTATCGCTCCGTTCAGCTTGCAGATTGACCCAGGTCTGGAAAGGCAGGGAAGTGGATGTGGGTAATTGATGTCCTTGCAGTAGGGTGGTCAAGTCCTGACGAATAATGTTCCAAGAGGCAGCATCAACAACCATACAATGGGCTGTCATAAATACGAGCGATCTCTTTGAAGTCTCTTCCACGTCGATATAATGAACAGAGAATACCGGACCCTTCTCTATATCCAAACTGCCTTGAGCCTCGGCTATGATGGCTTCCGCGTCGCCTTGGGTGGGTACACTGTGACTCTCCAGAACATAGGATTGCGGGAGATCGTTGAGGATCGTTTGCCGGAAGTCCCCGGCACTGTGGCGCTGGAGCCTAGACAGCAGAACAGGGTGCTGGGAGACGAGAGCGCTCATCGCTTGGGCGAGCTCAGAGAACTCAAGTCGCTGCCGAGGCACCAGACAAAGACTAGAGTTGTATCGATCGGGACCACCAGAGGCGAGGGGCTTCTCGGTGGAGGCAACTGACTCAAAGTACCACTGTTGCATCGGTGACAGAGGGAATGAGTAGTCGGCAGTCTTCGAGCTCCCGTCTTTCATGGTGGCAGCTTGCGCAAGCTGAGCGACGGATTTACTCTCGAGCACATCTCGCACCGCGACCGAGACTCCGCGCATCCGTAGCCAGGAAACAACGTGCATGGCAGTAATCGAATCTCCACCTACGCTAAGGAACGATTTGTGCTCGATTGGTATCTGACTGGCGGGCAAACGCAGAACCTCAGCCCACGCGTTCTGAACATGACGCTCCGCAACAGTTTCTGGCTCACGGCATTCAACTCCAGCATCGGATGGCTTGGTAAGGCTTTCCAAGAAGGAAGTATCGAGAGCCTCGAGCCACAACCCAAGATTCTTCCTGTCCAGCTTGGACGAGTCGTTCTGCGGCATCATGCTCTCCAAAGGAATCCAGATCTTCGGGACCATGTGTTCTGGGACGTGTTCAGAAAGCTGCTCGGCAGCAGCAGCCATTTGCGCTTTTGTGGCGGGAAGCTTCTCTGTAGGCACCGGTACAACCTCCTGCCCTGCACTCTTCCCAGCATAATAGTCGCGCAATGTCAGAAGACCGACCAAACGCTCTTGGCAAGGGCCCTTTTTAGGGTAAATAATAGCCGCGTCAAGAACCGCATCCTGTTGCAGTAGATGGTGCTCGATCTCACCGACCTCAACGCGCTGACCTCGCACCTTGATCTGGGTATCACGACGTCCAATGTATGTGATGGAGGCATCGGGGTTTTGCTGGACGAGATCTCCAGTGCGATAGAGGCGTCTACCTGAGCCAAACCCATTCTTGATCATCCATGCTGCGTCGGATACGAAAGCTTCTGCAGTTTTTACAGGGTTGTTTAGATACTCACGAGCCTGGATAGGGCCCTCAATAAGCAATTCGCCGGGTGCTCCGATTGGCACAAGGCGGTTGTAGTCGTTTGGATCGACTACCCAAAGCGCACCTGCGAAGGGCCAGCCGATGTTCAGGGCATTGCAACCGGGTGTGAGTTGGTTAACACTAGCTTGCATCGAGCATTCCGAAGGTCCATAAGCGTTGAAGACAACGACGTGGTCGATCCACTGCTCAACCACGGCAGGCTTTACGGCCTCACCGAGCAGGACGAGCGTCCGGAGCGTTGGCACGTCTTGCGGGAATATCATGCCGGCGACCGTCGAGGTAAGTCCAGCGCAGTTGACCTGATATTTCACCATTGCAGGAGCGAGATTGCTGATGCGATCTTCTTCCGAAATGACGATCAGACAACCACCATAGTGCCATGTTGTGTAGATATCTTGTATAGATATGTCGAAGGTGTATGCCGAGAATTGGACCGTGCGGGTTTCTGGGCTAAGCTTGAATCTAGCACCCATATGCTCGAGACTCGTGCAAAGACTTGCATGTGGAAGTACAACACCCTTCGGGACACCAGTTGAGCCGCTGGTGTAGATGATGAAGGCGGAGTTGTCGACCGTCGCTGAGCAAGGGACCATCTCAGCGGGCGCCAATCCAGCCATAAACGACTCATCGATGATAACAGTGTGGGTCACAAGCTCGGTGAAGCGAGAGGCGTACGTGTCTATTGTTAGGACGATGGTCGCTTGTAAGTCCTGCAGGATGAGATTTGTTCTTGATGCCGGCTGCTTAGTCCCAAGGGGCACAACACAGCCTCCGGCCTTAAGAATTGCAAGCTGTGATATCACTGCCCACTTCGATTTGTCGAAACAAATCGGGATCTTTGTCTCTGGTTGTACGCCCAAGCTGACAAGGTAAGATGCTAGCTTGTTGGCTGTATCGTCTAGCTGCTGGTACGTCAAATCACCATCCCAACCCTGTACAGCCCAGGCATCAGGCTGGTGGAGTCGCTGCTCATAGACCTTATCGTGGATGCGGTAGTTGACCTTTGGAGGGATGTCTTTAGTCCATTGGCGAAGCTGATCGATCTCCTGAGGAGTGATAATATCAGACTCTCCCAAGACGGCATCTCTTTGCTGAACAAGGTTCAGGAACGCCTGTCGGAAAGACTGCGCAACGCTCTCAACTGTGCGTTGTCCAATTCGCGAATGCCAGTAGTCGATCATCACCTCCAGGCCGTAGGAGCCAATCTGAATGTTAATTGTCATGTCGTACTTTGCTCTCTGGTTAGCTTGATATGATCGGAAAATGCGACAGTCAGGACTTACTTCGTTGGGGTTGGCGGCGTCAACTAATTCAACAGCAAGACCAGAGCCCGCGAGTTCAGTTGCTGCTTTTCTTTGACAAGACATCAAAGTGTTGCCCTTGAAACGGGCGAATTCTCCGGATTGCGCATCGTCCAGAGCGGAGTAGTATTGGTGTGCCAGGCTTTCCACGAAGTCGGTCTTCGCTCGGAGCAAGACTTCTGGCACAGTTGTTGTCGGTGGCAGTTTGACCCTACAGACGACAGCATTGAGGAATGCCCCGACTGTGTTGTTGATTCCCTTCAGGGGCAGATCTCGACCCGATGTCGCATATGAGAAGCAAATATCCTCCAAACCGGTATAGGACCTGAGGACTAGCGCCCACGCTACTTGGCAAATGTTAGCGGGTGTGACATTAAACTTACCACAAAACTCTCCAAGTTCATCAGGACCCAGAGCAATATCCGCCCGGACAGTACGAAGGTCTTGCCGGCTCATGTTGTCTCCGTACAGGGGGAAGTGGGATGGCTGAGCTCCAGAAAGGTAATTCGACCAGTAAGCCGCCGAATCATCCATCTTCAGCCGCGCTTGATAGTCGACAAAGTCGCGGTATGCCATGATGCGGGTGGCCAGTTTCTTCTGGCTGTAAATTTGCGAAAGGTCCCGCATCAGTACCTGGGCAGAGAGGCCATCGACAAGGGCGTGCGACATGTCGAGACGAACGCAGACCACGGTCGACGAGACTTTGCAAAATGTAACCTGGTGAGTCTCCCCATAGTTCTTGAACATAACGGGGCGACGAGAGGCGAGCTGGCGAGCGGCCTCCTCATCACCACTTTCCATCAATGTAATCGAACCGATTCCCTCCCGCAGCACCACTTGATCGAACTTCCCTCGTCGGTTTGTACTTTCGACAAAGACTGTTCGAAGAGCCGGATGGCGGGTAATGAGCTGACCCCAGGCGTCGCGCAGGCGACTGAGATCCATCTCCGTATATGCGCTCTCGGTACTCATGTTAACAACAAATGAACACTGGTACAGTTCGGGGTAGACGGCCTGGGCCACCAAGAAAGCTTCCTGTCGCGGCGCGCAGGGGAATATCGCTTCAATGTCATGGAAAGGGTCGGCCATCACGGCCTTGAGCTGAGTCGATACGAGGTGGTCCACTTCCGGGTAGTCAAGTTGTAGGAAGGGAAAGTCGCTTAGGGTGCCTTGAGGTCGGCTCATTTGACACTCGGCCACCAATTCCTTCAAAGCAGCGCGGAAAGTCCCAGCAATCTGGCCTAGCTGTTCACTATCGAGATCAGGCAACCGTGATCGCAGGCGGAGCTTAAGCTGCTGCTTCTCCCAAAAAGGTTCAACGAATGCTAGGCACTCTGGGGGTAGTGTACGCAGGTCATCGTGATGGAAGACCTCATGGAGGATCCCGTCCCTTAACTCGAGTTCCGTGTAGAGTTGCCCCAGATGTAAAAGAACGTATCTGCTTTCAACTCCAGCTCTTGATGTATCCCTGCTTGCCGTAAAGCCCAGTCGCGTATCTTTGACTCTTCGAAGAAGGTTTATTCCACCCTCTTCCTGCTCCGTTTCGACGAATCGGCGGGTGACGGTGTCGAAGCACCCTACCGTCCCTGACAGCTCGGGGCCCGCCCCGCGCCTGCCATTTGAGATCAATTTGAATGCGAAAGCCTCATCCGATTTCCAAACTCCTTTGAGCGCAATGTCTAGTGCGGCGATGACGAAGTCCTCCGGCTGGGTACGGAGCACCGCGTGGATAGCTCCGTCGTCCAGCTTTCCCAGACCTGCTGCGTCCGTCTCCAAAACAACCACCTCTGCGAGGTCGTTGTACTCCTCCAATCTGTTTCGTCCTTTGATTCCACCTCCGTTCGGGCTGGTCGTGTCGTTGGGAAGAATTGGTCGGTCAGAGTCAAACTCCGCACGGTTCTGCGTTCGTATCCAGGAGTCGAACTTAGCATCCGAGTTATCGCTCGCGGGGGATTTACCGTTTAGCGCAGCGTCAAGATCGTTTTGCAAGATGTTCCAGGACGCAGCATCAACGATAGCGCGGTGAAGGTCGAGCCGGAGGTAGCGGGCGATGCACGTGCTGTCCGGTTGGTGTTGCACAAACACGGTCGCCGCGAAGAGACTCCCCTTCTCCTTTTCATCAGCTTCCAACCCTTCTCTCTCACCCAGAAACTCTTCCTCTGAGTGCTCTGATGTCGCTGAGATCTCAACTTGCTGCGGAACGAACACTTCTCTCGAGCTGTTGTTGTACGTGAGTTTCAATTCGTTGTTTTTAATTGTTGTAATGTTGGCTCGGAGGATAGAGTGTCGGCTAACGAGACAGTTCAGAGCTGCAGTAAGCGACGATTCCGAGATTTCGCCCTTTAATTGGAACAACTTGGCATCCCAAGCCTGCGTCCAGGCATATACTCTTTGCGCTGCCGTTAATGGTGCATCCCAGATATGCGCGGGGCTTGCAGGTCCATCAAGCGCGGGAGGCGACGACTTCGATGGCGCGCTGTTCCCCCCTGCTATCTGCACAGACTGGCATAGCTTGCGAAGGCTCGTCGCCTGAAGCATGTCGTTGATGGTGATTGTATACCCCGCGTCCCCGCAGCGCGCCATCAACTTGATTGCTAGCAGAGAGTCTCCTCCCTGTGCGACGAACGACTTGTCCAACTTGATCTTTCCCACCGGCCGGCGCAGCACCTCTGCGCATATTTCTCGAATGTCCTGTTCAATCGCTTCATTGTTCATAACCGCTCGAGTCGACGACTCGCCGGTCGCAATCGAGTTCTGCGCCATTTCGAATGATAATATAATTACGATTAGAGGTCGAAGTAAAACGAAAAGAAACAATTCACTGCTGTTGCAGTATGGGCTGGTTCTCCGAAAGTATTATTGAGCTGGAGACTATGCAATCATGGACAAAGCAAAATGGCTGTGGGATTTACTGAGCGCAAGGTCGCAGCATGAACGACTACACTACGGATGCCCTTGCCTTGGACCTAGTCTACGCGATGACAAGTTCATTGATGATGGCACTGCTCCAGACCTGCGTATACTCCAATTCGCCGAAGTTCAAGCTCCTTATCCTTCGCCTAGCTCCACCGGAGTGTCGATCACGCATCTCAAATAAGATCCGTGCCTTGGTCCACTTGGTCTGCAGGGTACCTTGGTTCGACACGTCTCGTCTCCGCAGCAGAGCGGGCCGTGGCCCGGGGACTGGGAAAGTTGGAACGGGTGAGAACTCTGAACCTGACGCAGCTTCCAAGCATCAGCATCAGCATCACCTTACCAGGTAATGGACGCGAACTCAATTCTGGCTTTAACTAGTTAAGACAGTGTTATTGATGGATCGCTCCTAGAAGCCCAGGAACAAAGAACTCTTCCTCGTGGCGTTCGTAGCGGTCAGCAGGATTTGATAAGCGGAAATTTTGGCGCCGCGACCGGCTGCTTTACGATAGTTTACACGGACAAGGTTGGGTAGCACGACAGGGATTCCCCATCATATTGTATCAGGAGCACGGGGCACATGGAGGTTTATATCGATCTTGTCTTATGTTTCCTTTATCCATTTCATACAATCGCTTGGTGCTCTTAGAGCATCAGCGGAACTAGGAACCCCGGTCGGCTAACCCTTGATCCGATTGTGAGAAGCCCTTCGAGCTTCCGCCATACTATCACTGCCGAGGAAGTGACACATTGACATCGTCGGTTCGGTTTCGGAAACACCAATCCTATTCTTCCTGGCAGAACAGGTTCGATGGGTTCGATCTGATCGGCGTATGGGTCTCTGACGCAATAACAGGAGCCCATTACTCTTCTCAATAATAAAACAATTTTTTTGAAGACAAAACGAGATCGAGAACCACATCCACATGTTTGAGGAGGCAAGAAACCCACTGTTTGTCTGGGTAGCGACGATCGACAAGCTCAGTGCGGGCAAGATGCCAAAATCTCGACCTTTGGGCCTGCATGCTGCTGGTGGCGGCAAGTGACAGAGCTACAGCTCCTAGGAGCGAGATACTCCGAGATTGTCTTTACTTTTCTTTCACCTCCTCACAATCACCCGCCCATGCTTTATCCCAATTCCGCTAGCCGAGCGCCGGCTGAGCCAATAACCTGATCCCACGCAGGGCCGTGGCTCTATCTGCAGCGGCGCAGTGGCTGTAAGACGTGTCCCCAAAGTACCGAATGTCAGGAACGGAAGTGAATGCGGGAATGCCCCAGGGCAGACCTCGTTTGCAAGTTTGCGCCGATCTTCCAAGATCTGGGCGAGACAGGTTCCACCGGCCTCCTGTCCAGTCACCAATCTCGCAAAATGTCACAAATACTGTGCTCATTGGAAGTCATACACCGCTGTGGGCCAGACCGATGGGAGATTCTTGTGCCAGCCATGATCCAGTTCAGCTGCACCACATCAGAGTCAGGCTTGGCTTGGCTGGCCGTGATTGCTGGCGGCTTCGTATCCGACAGCTACCTATTGCAATCAGCCTCAGACGCAATCTGCGCTCGCTCTCACAGTGTTCCCTGCAGCACATCACTCTCGTCCCGCTTCGCCGAGTTTCCTCGCCTTACCCCCGTTGCTCCTTCTCTTTCCACTCCTTCCTGACACTCTACCACTTGTATCCTCAAACGACGGAAAGAACGATCCTTCCCATTATTCAAACTCTCCGACCGATCTCGCCAGAGTTATATCCCGATCGCATTCTTCAAGTTCTCCTTACTCGTTGTGCACTCTACCCCGACCATGGCAGCCTTTCAGAATCCGCTCTATAGCTTTCCCACAGTACCTTTTGCGGAAACGTTCTGGACGAGTTGGAATGTCGATGTCTCTCCTATATCGGATCAAAATGATGGGAACTTGAAGATGGATCAGTGCTGGCAGACACCGTCCTACTCCATGCCAGATTATTCTTGCCTGCCCTTCTCCAGCTTCGCCCCTACAACCAACCCAATCTTCCTCGGCCAGTACTCCGATAACCAGCTGAACACCATGAACTGGATGCACCCGATCCATACATTTACCTCTCCGATGCTACCTACGAATCCGTCGTCCCTCGCTTCACCATCTACCCATGACCTCATCGACCAATGCGGCACTTTCCCGGACAGTTCGAACATCTCATCAGGCAGCACAACCCCAAGCGACCACTCCTCTCCGTCCGATTGCGGCAACAGCGCTCCCTCGCCGGCCCCCTCCGCTTATCCCAAGACAAAGCTCAGTCGCGATGCGAAAGCCCCGATCCGATGCTGGGAGCACAGCTGCGGCGGTCGGGCTTTCTCCTCACTCGGCAATTACGAGCGACACCTACGTGAGAAGAGCGGGCGGGCGAAGACCTTCACCTGCGAGCAGTGCGGCCAGCGCTTTACGCGATCAACGGCCAAGCACAAGCACATCAGGCACGGTCGCTGCCGGGCGCGCCAGAGCCGATGAACGCACGGTCGGCTTTTATCGACACTACATACAAACATATACCCGATCTATTTAGAGCGCGCACATATACATACTGGGCTGGAATTTTGAGCGATGGAAAATTTTCTTTGGATAGGAGTTAGTCTAATCTGGCACGCAAGCGCTGCTGCTGGAGGGAATCGACAGGACACTAATGGAATAAACACTGATAGTAATCACTACAACGTACTAGATATAAAATAGCACAGTATCTATATCTACATCTCACTGCTATTATGCCTTGTAAACCAATGTAACTGTAGTGTCCCTAAAATAAGCTTACTGGGCTGGTACGACTGCGGTTCGGGAGGCCGATGCTAGTTCCGATCCACGGTTACATCACCACAGCTTGTCGGACAGGTGGATTTCTTTTCCGAGGACCTGATGAGAGCTGAGTCTGTGCAATGTGCGATATGCGAAATATTCTCTGGGTATTCAATATGTATCACAAGCTACTAGGTTAATGTAATATAAATGAACTGCTGTATCATACTCCTGCTTTCAAGCACTGCACATGCGTCTAACTCCTCAGCTGCTAAAATATATTTCCGGCGGCATCCGCACCCGGCAAACCGGATAGAGTCAGTTGGAGAGGGACAGGACAACCGAGCAAATGGAGAAAATAATATATAACCGTGCATGAGATTATGTAGACAGTAGAAAGCTATTGGAATGTACATCATAACAAGATTCGAGCAAAGCAGGTTATGGTAGGTGACAACAGAAACAAAAGCAAAGACAATAAACAGACCGCCGAAACACCAAACACCAAATCCAGAATGTTAAAACAAATCATTCAAAACAAGAAAAAAAAAGAGCAGCAATTACAGCTTAACAACCCGCGATTCCTTGGCCACAATCCCCGCAAGTTGCGCAATACTCCCCGTGCCCCTTATAACCATAAGCTGAACATTCGCCTGCAGGTACGCGCCGATCCAATTGCGTAGCTCAACAGCAACCAGCGAGTCAACACCATAGCTGTCCAGGCTCTGGGACGCAGAAAGCATTTCGACAGGCGTGGCAATAAGCTTGCTGAGCTGGGCCAGGATGGCATCTGTAACAATGCTCACAGCCTCATCCATCTGCGTCGCGGCGGACAGGAGCGTAATCGCGTCGACGGACTCGCTGGATGTTTTCTGAGCCCCGCCTTCGTGCTTCACGAGCTGGGCGTAGCGTCTGTCAGACTCTAGGAAGTCGCGCCCGTTTTCGGCTTCGTCGTCGGAGGGGATGAGGCCTATTGACGCGACGCAGGAGGATGGGTCGTTGGTGCGGTCGCGGGCGTGCATGATGGCGTGGTTGAGAAGGACAAGGACGTCGTTAACGCCGATGGAGCCCATGCCGTTGCGGCGGAGGGTGTCGGCGACTTCGGGGTTTTCAGAGACATATCCGACGTCGCGGATGGGTCCGATGTTGATGGAGAAGGCGGGCTCGCCGGCGTGCACCATCTGGCGGACGAAGGTGTCTTGGAAGCTGCAGGCGGCGCTGTAGTTTGACTGGCCGTAGTTACCGCGGATGGCGACGATGGAGGACATCATGATGAAGAAGTCGAGAGATTTAAAGGTTGCGTGTAGGTTCTGCGAGCCGCGGACCTTGGAGGATAGCGCGGTGCGCCAGTCGTCGACTGTCATGCCGTCGAAGAGGATGTCTCGGAGGACCATGGCCGAGTTGATGATTCCGCGGACGGGTGGGAGTCCAGAGCATTCGAGCTCCTGCGCCAGTGCAGCGACCGCGTCTGGGGAGGCAACGTCGCATGGGGGTGCAATCAAATTCACCTCACGACGCTGAATATCCTCGACGAAGGCGCGGCTGTCCGCATCCTTCGCGCCCGAACGGGACAGGGCCACAATGTGCTTCGCGCCATGATCAACTAACCACGAGGTAAGGCAGCGACCAAGACCACCCAGACCACCGACGACGATATACGAGGCATCTTTGTGAAGCTGAGCTTGAGCCGGCATAGAAGGAACAGCCTAGATACGTTAGCATGTTGCAGCTTACAGTGAGTGATCTGAGGTGGTACTAACCTTGACCTGCTGGTCCTCTTCAACCGTGAGAATGATTTTCCCAGTGTGCTTGCCAGCTTGAATCTGACGGAAAGCCGTTTCGATGTCCGAGATTGGCATCGTAGTAATCGTCACCGGCCTAATGGAGCCAGCGGCGGCGAGATCCGCGACATCGCGCAGCAACCGTCTTGCAAGAGGCTTCCTCTGCTCAATGATGGCCGTCAGATCAACATACGAGAACGTAATGTTACGGAGAAGGAACTCCATCGGCATCAAAGCGTCGTCCATCAGGTCTTTACGGCCAATCTCGACGAATCGTCCGAATGAAGCAAGGACATTGCACGATTCGCGGAACATCTCGCCACTGAGAGAGTTGAGAACGACGTCCACACCATAGCCGCCGGTGTACTCCATAACTCCACTGTAGAATGCAGCCGTGCGGCTCGAGAAGATGTGGTCGTGAGGAACCCCATATTTGGTATGGAGGAGTTCGCGCTTCGCGTCGCTGCCAACCGTAGCAAACACCTCAGCACCGAGATGCTGAGCAAGCATGATCGAGGCCTGGCCAACGGCACCTGCAGCAGAGTGGATGAGAATCTTGTCCCCTTTAGAGAGAGCGCCCTTGTCGACGAGACCATAGTATACCGTGGCCCAGACGATGGGAAGGGATGCTCCTTCAGCAAAGGAGAGAGAATCGGGAATAATCTGACAGCAATCACCGTGGACAATGGGGTAGTTGGTGTACGAGCGAGAGTAGAGCGCGCAAACCCGGTCGCCGGGTTTGAAGCGGTCCTTCATGTTCTCTCCAACCTCAACGACCACACCACTGCAGTCGTTTCTCATCTCCGTGATGCCCTCCAGTTGACCAGCAGCAATCAGGACATCCTTGAAGTTGATACTCGCCCCTCGAAGCTCAAAGCGAACGTCGTCAGGACCTAGAGCCGGACCCTCAATATCGTCCTTCCAACGAATGCTCTCCAAGAGACCCGGCACTCCAAGCTCCGCAGTCAAGGTGCGGTTCGTCTCTGTAAAAGGAACGAGCTCCGGAGCCGCCTGGCGACTGGTGAGATCCACGTCACGGCTGACATCTGGACGGTAGACATAACGTGATACGAGGAGTTGGCCGTCACGCTCTGTGAACTCGTTTTCAACCTCACTAGCAAGGCGATCCAGGTCAAAGCTTGGGCTGCTGAGGATTGTGGGTAGTACCTCCGCAAGCTTGTTCATTACCGAAACGCCAGGAGTCTGGACATCTAAAACGACCTGGCGCATGTTAGGGTACTCCAGGCGCATGGTGCGGGCAAAGCCAGTCCACAAGCCGGATTCCGCGGCAGAAGGGTCCTCCATGGTGCAGTTGCTGACGAACAGCACAGCGCGCGCCCCCCATATCCAGTTCTTGAAAGAGGTCCAAGCGTTCGCGTCGGGCTCGGCGCATAGCAGCTTCGTAAGTTCCGGGAGCATGACGACGATTCCGTCAGACTCACACGGAGAAGTGATGGGATGGAGAGAAACAGATGACTCGCCACAGGCCTGTTGAATGGCTTGTAATTGATCTTGTGGCAGTGTGGTCACACTGGGATCCGTAAGCAGGCGGATCGGCAATGACTCGCTTCGCTCAGGAACGGACGCGGTCGAGATAAAGACGCTCAGGTTACCACCGTCCTCGTGAGGATAATCAACAAAAGCCTTCTCTGCATCCGCAAAGCCAGCTCGCTCCAATCTCTCGCACCACTCGCTGTTTGTAAGAAGAGGCGAGCGCGTGCGACCCTCATCATAACCAGACCACCAACCCTCGAATAATCCGAAGACCATGTTACCAAAGAGAGTGTAACGGGAGATCTCCATGAGCATGAATCTGCCTCCAGGTTTAAGCAGGGGCCTGATGTTGCGAAGAGTCTCATCAATTCGAGGAGTAGCATGGATGACGTTGCACGCAACAATGAGGTCGTAGGAACCTTCTTCGAAGCCTTGGTCTTGCACATTGCGACCGGCATCCAAGACACGGAACTCGACGACATTCGCAAGATCGCCTAGGCGCTCCTTGGCAGGCTCAAAGAAACCGGGCGAGATATCGGTGAAGTCATAACGCTGGATATAACGGCCTTCCCTGCCGTTCAATGCTTCGAGAATCGGTAGAGTCGCAGATCCAGTGCCAGCTCCAACCTCGAGAACCTTCATCCTGGGGTTGAACTGGCCCAATCCGCGACAGTAGGCCTGCATTTGGGGGTATACCCGAGCCGAGCACCACTCAGTGTAAACACGGGAGAGAAGGTCATTTGCCTTGAGTAAGGACAAAGCCGAGGTCTTGCCCGTGAGGATATCCGCAAGGTGTGGTCCCAGAACACCGATCGCCTCACCAATGACACCGAGGTCTTCGGGTTTGTTGGTAAGTAGTGACTGGTCAAAGGGCTCTTCACTGAGCGTACCCATCCAGTCAAAGTATCGCTGAAGATAGGTTTCCTTGATGTCACCTGAGGATACCTCGTGCAGGGCCTTCTGCAGGAAGCTAATAGTGATGGCGTCTAGGGTACGGTTGGTGTCGACCAGAGAGCCCGGCTCGATAGTGGCCTTGCAGACCTTGTCTCGGTGTTCCGTCGTCCAAGCGTCAGCATATGGAACCAGGGTCTGGGAGTGGCATGCTTCCTTCTTAGCAACACCTGCGGCAATGTCGCCTCCCAAGTTCGTGACGCGGATACCCTGCGCTACGAGGGTCATATGCTCATTGGCATCCTTGGTATGAAGGTCAAAGAGAAGTGGCTCGTTCCGTCGCGTCGTAGAACAGACCAGGTCGCTACCGGCAGGTGCCTGACGGTTCGCTATCCAGAGCTGCTTGATGAACGTAGGGACGTAGGCAGATGACTTCTTGTCTTCTAGGAAAATGACAGTCGAGAGGCCGTGGAACAGGGCAGAATCGAGCACGGCCGGGTGGAGCAAGTCGTCCATCCCACCTGGTGCCATTTCATACTCAGGGACACGAGCAGTGGCCACGCAGGAGTCCATGCTGCTGCGAATCTGGTGCATGTTGTTGAAAGGATGCTGCCAGTCAAGACCATTGCGCTTGCCAACAGAGTAGAACTTTTGCGGCGTGACTTCATGTGTACACTCCGAGTCAATACGAGAAATATCCTTCGGCGTGAAAACGGTCTTGAAGCCCTCGACGGAGTCAGCTTCTGCCTGAATGAGACCGCGGCAGTGCTCAGTCCACTTCTGGTCCGGCGTCACGGTAAAAATACGGAACTCGTTCCAGACACCTGACGACTCGCGGGAAGTACGAGCCTGCGGGCGCAAGGACAACGAGATCTCCACGTCGGGGTTCTCATCGGAAAGGACAAGGCCCTTGCCGAAGCTAACATCACGGAAACGGAGGTATTGGATCTTGGAGCCTGGACTAGTTGCATGTACATGCTGGCGGACAGCCTGGACAGCCATAGTAATATAGCCCGCAGCGGGGAAAGTGATGAGCCCCTGGACAATGTGGTTGCGGAGCCAAGGAGACTCCTTGAGATTTAGGAAGCGCCGCCAGCGGGGCTCCAATCGATTGACGTCCGCAGAAAGAGAACCAAGAAGCTCGTGTGGCAGATGCTCACGGTGCCTGTAGTCCTTGGATAGACGCGTCTCGTGCCAGAAGATCCGGTCATGGTCAAACGAGTACGGCGGCAGGTCAACCAGTGACTGTATGTGGCCGTCTTTGGAGTCCTTGTTGAGGTCATTGAGACGGACCGAGCCGTTCTTGATCACCAAGAATCCTAAGCATCTAAGGAGTGCAGTTTCCGCGTCGTCCCCACGCTTCAGTGTGTTGGTGTATGTGGCCTGACCATGGGGACCAGAGATTGTCTTGAGGATTTGGTTCACTGGGCCTCCAAGTTGAGAGTGGGGTCCAACCTCCACAATCGTGTCGATGGGCAGGCCGTTGTATTCCTGCTCGCACAGAGCACGAAGAGCCTGAGAAAAGAGCACTGGGCTAACCAAATTTTGCGCCCAGTAACCACCATCAAGGATGGTATCTTCATCAAGTTCCTTACTGGTGACAGAACTGAACATACGGACGGACGAGCCGATAGTCTTGGCCTTTAGACCCTTCAACGCGGCGATGTACTTCTCCTCAATCAACTCCATCTGATGAGAGTGGTAAGCGGCACCCTGTGTCATGAGCTTGCGGTTGAACAGGCCTTCCTCGTCTAGGACCTCTTTCAGACGATCAATCGCAGAAACGTCGCCTGAAACTGTGACGCTAGACGGGCTGTTGAAGCAAGCAACACGCATGCGTCCAACATCCGGACCCAACTTGTCGATATGCTCTTGCGCAACGTTTGGCGGCGCTCCGACTGCAATCATGGCTCCTGGGTATTTGTTCTCCGCGAGAAGTTCACTTGCTAGCCGTCCGCGGTAGTATGCCACGGTGATCGCATCTCTGAAGGAGAGTGCACCGGCAGCATAAGCCGCACCGATTTCACCACTGGAATGGCCTAATACAGCTGAGGGCGACACGCCAAACTCATTCAAGAGATCAACAAGCGCCAATTGGATCGCCGTGCACATAGGCTGAGAGAAGGCCGGCTCGTTTACCCGAGAGTCCGCCTTTGGTCGACAGAGTTCGCTGAGAAGATCCCACGTGCAGCCGAGTTTTGATAGTTGCTGACGTGCTCGTTCAAGCGAACGAACAAACGAAGGGTAGCTTTTGAGAAGGTCGCGGCCCATCTCAGCATATTGAGCACCTTGGCCACTGAAGATCAAAGCAATACGGGACTGTCCAATCTTCTCGCGTCGAGGAATAGCAGAGTGAGAGGCATTGTTCAGCTGATTGATCAAGTCATCAAGTTCTGATGCAACAAATACCACGCGGAAAGCATGCACTGACTGTTTGGCCAGAGTATGCGCGAGGCGAGCAAGGACAGCGTCGGGGTTGATGGAGTTTCGGTGGTTGACAATAAGGTACTTTGCCAACCGGGCGCATATCCGCTGGCAGGCCTTCTCGCTTGCGCCGCTGACCATAAACACCCGCGGCTTCTCAGAGTGATATGTCAGCTGCATATGACTGCTCAGAGAAGGACGACCGAAAGCGGAGATTGCCTCATGAGCCGCATCGATGATTACGTGGGCATTAGTTCCGCCATACCCGAAGCTATTCAGTGTCAGCACATAAGCCACGGTTCATTAGGACTAGAACGTACCTATTAAGAGAGATGCGGCGCAGAGTTTGTCTCTCGAGTTTAGTGGGAATCTAGTTAAGTCAGTATCGCTAAGCTTTGCGTGGAATGGTTGACATACTCGCAAGTTCCACTTGTCAAGCGGAATATCGGGGTTAATCGTCTCATAGTTCACTTGGGGCGGGATCATGCCATTCTCCAGCATGAGAACCGACTTGATCAGCCCAGCGAGTCCAGCGGCACTTTCTGTGTGGCCAATATTCCCCTTGATTGAACCGATAGGCAGAGGACGAGAAGGCGACCTCCTGTGTGTCAAAGCCGCGGCAATGGCACTGGTCTCGAGAGGGTCTCCCACCTTAGTTCCAGTGCCGTGTGCTTCCACATAGTCAGCGTACAAGTCGAGCTTGGCCTGCCTGTAGGCCCGAATAATTGCCTCTTTCTGGGCGACGGAGCTCGGCACACTGATACCAGGCGTCCGACCGTCTTGGTTTAGCACACTGTTCTTGATTACTGCTCGGATGGGGTCGCCATCACGCAGGGCAGCGGACAGGGGTTTCAAGACGACTCCAGTAACACCTTCACCCCGTCCGTACCCATTGGCACGGGCGTCGAACGGGAATGACCGTCCGTCTTTCGAGAACATCTTCAACTTGCTTTGATAGTGGAAGCGTTGTGGGTCAAGAAGCAAGTTGACACCTCCAACGAAGCATTGTGTGGTCTCGCCGTTTCGCAAACTGAGGACGGCTTGGTGTAGCGCGACTAAACTTGATGAACATCCAGTATCCATTGTGAAACTTGGACCGCGCAAGTTGAAGACGTATGAAACTCGGTTGGAGGTGATCGCCGGACCGGTGCCGGTAACAAGGTATAGAGGAGGTTTCTCAACATCTCGGGTGACTATTTCGTGGTAGTCTGACGTCCACTGGCCGACGTACACACCAGTATTGGAACCCCATAGCGAGTCCATTGTGATTCCGGCATTCTCGAACGATTCGTAGGCGACCTCGAGCATGAGCCGTTGTTGAGGGTCCATCGCCTAGTGATAGAGATGCATAGTCAGAATCACAATTCAATTGCTGATCTGGGGGCAGGAGGCTACATCGTGCATGATGTATACATACCTGTGCCTCAACTGGATTGACCCCAAAGAAGGTCGCGTCAAACGCACCAAGATCTTCTCGAATAAAGTGTCCTCCTGTAGCATTCGTCTAGGCATGGAAACAAAAGTTGTTAGCAGCGTGTCTTTCTGGGTAGTGGTAAATGCTTACCGTCCCCGATCTGGTTCCTGTTGGCTCCTGGAAGGCCTTCATGTTGAACCGTGTCCCAGGACCTGGCGTCCATCCTGACCGACCGGCTTTCAACATCTCCCATAGCCCAGAAACATCCGTTGCGCTTCCTGAGAGCCGGCATCCCATGCCAATGATAGCAATTGGTTCAAGTGAGCCAGGGCCAGCCCTTGGGCCGCGTTCGTCTGAGGTATTGCTATCATTGTCGCTGAGTACGGACCACGGCGACGAGGAGAGCCTCTCGCTGTCTGACTCGCTATCGGCCCTGTCAACACGGTATCTGGATGATGGGCTCATTGTAGTGTAGTATATTAGAAAGGCACGGTGATAGTCGTAGGCCTTGGGTATAGCATGGGGTATCTTGATAATATGACAGTCTCAGAAGGGAAAAAGATACCACGGCAGCGTTAAGTATACCAGGCCCTAAAGCCAACGAGCCCTGGTTCTAACCCGTCATGTCAGGTCCACCCAGGGCGTACCAGCTTGACCAAGTTACCGTGCCCATTACGTGCCATGGCCGAGCTGGGCTCGCTTTGCGGTCAGATTCGCATTTCGTGCAGCTACCGAAGTGAGCCGTGTTCGAGACAGTCTGGGACGTGTCTGGCACAGAGTGGACGTGGAGAAGACCGGGCCAATGCACTGGCGAGTATAGAAGGTTAGCCCACTATGACGCCACGAAGGAAACAGGAGGAAATACGATCGGATCAACAGTCCTAGAAGGACCAGATGACGGGACCTGCGGCTTCGAATCCATCGAGCCAGAAGAACTAGATCGACGGCTTAATTGACGGAAAGGGCTGGGAAGGCATCCTGGATCGACAGGCCTGGCTTTACGCGAAGGAAAGCAGAGTGGACTCCGCGGCCATGCCTTTGTACTGCTTGAGGGCGCTAAACTGTTCGGGTTGTTCTGAGTGCGGAGTACTCATCAATCCTGGAACAGAGATCAAAGTGCAGGCTTGGTTACGTATGAAGATATCAATGTGAGACTGAAGAGACGTAGTGAGGAGGAGAGAAGAGAGAGAAAAGAGTGAAGTTTGGTTGGGTGGTCTGGCTTGGCGTTGCTGCTCCCAGGAAAGTGCGTTGCATTTGGAGACTGACAGCCTGCTCCAGCGGCATATATGCTTTCATCCGCCTTTTTTACTCTTTTACATAGTCTGTCGCTTGAAGATATACAAAGAAAGTTTTTTTGAAGTTGCTAGGTCTGTCATCGCAGCACCAAAACACAGTCACCATGGAAGAAACAAAGATTAAGCTCAGCGTACCTCTAAGCGAGGACGTGATCAAGCTCTCAGTGCTCGACCAGCAAATTATGCGCTTCTACCCCAAAACACTCCTAATCTTTGAGCGAGACTCTTCCAAAGATCCAAGCGACATTGTTCACCATCTAAAGCAAGGCCTCGCGGTCGCCCTGAGCGAATACCCCGACTTCGCGACCACCGTCGCCCCGGTCCAAAACTCCCAGCGAAAAGACCTAGAGCTGCGCATCTCGCACGACTCCGGCGTCCCCTTCAAAGTCGTCGACCAGACAAAGCAGCCCTCATGGAGCTACGGCAGCTACTCCGACCTAGCTGCAAAGCACTTTCCCGTCTCCGACATCCCCCACGATACACTCTTCATCCCGCAGCCAGCGCCAGCCGGAGGAGCAGACGGCCTCCCCGCAACATTCCTCCAGATCAACATTATCGAGGGCGGCATCATCATAGCAATCTCCTGGCACCACGCCGTCTGCGACGCGAGCGGCATGGGAATCTTCACGGACGCCTGGGCCCGACACACACAGACCTCCCTCGGAACCGGCAAGCCCGCCCTCCCCAACTCACCAGCAGAGGGAACCCGCGACCGCTGGCGGCTGGATCACGGCCACCGCGGCATAAGCATCTCGCAACTCCCCGAATACACGATCTCGAGCTCCGCGCGCGATGATGGAAGCGAATCCCCCCTCCTCGACCGCGCCAACACGCTCACAACCCCCTACGCCGTAAGCACCTGGTACCTGAGCAGCGAGTCCCTAAAATCCCTCCGCCAGAGTCTGTCACAAACAGGCCCAAAGACGCAATTTACAAAAGTCGAGGCCGTCTCCGCCCTCGTCTGGAAACACCTCAGTATCGCACGGGAGCTGGAACAGAAATATCCCGAGGGCTCGTCGCTGTTCACAACGCGCCTGGATTTCCGCGCGCGCACAAAGCCGCCTTTCCTGGATACGTTCGTGGGCAATATCAACGAGCCCACTGCGCGCGTGCGCATGCCGCTGGCGGAGATTTGCAGCGCTTCATCGCCAGAGTCTCTGACGATCCTCGCGGAAGCCGTCCGCGCCGCGACGGAGAGTACTACGGAGCAGAGCATGCGCACGCTTATTGGGCTCGTTAACGACGCACCGGCCGTCACAGACGTCTCCTGGAACTACAACTACTTCCCTGGTCCGGACCTCGGTGTCACGGATATCTCGAACATCGAGGCGATGAAGCAGAGTTGGGGGGCTGGGTTGGGAGCGCCGAAGTGCATCAGGTCGTATTCGCGGGAGAATGGGCTGCTTTATCTGCTGCCGCTGGATCAGGAGGGGGGCTTTGAGATTCAGGTGCAGTGTGAGAGGGAGGCGCTGGAACGGTTACAGGCTGATGGGGTGTTTGGGGCGTATTGTGAGTTTCGGAGGGTTGAGGTTTATAATGAGGAGATTTAGGAAGGCCATGCTGTGAGGGAATTCAAGCTTGAAGATAGATGATTTGATCAACTTGCTTCCTTGAATCTGTTTTCTGTATTCATGTCGGCAAAGTTGGATTCTGAGTATTTCTTAACTTGTTGCGCAATTATATATCGAGGCTTCATTGCCAGCGACCCGCGATTGGATGTTGACAGCATGCTTTTACCGGTGTTTCAGCGAAGAAATACAAATTTCTACCTAGGTCTACTATAGACGAGAGCCAAGCATCAAGTCAACCTCTATTCGGGATTAAAACGCAGATGTAGTTGTACCGTTATGTTGTTTCCTGCTACGCATCTGCTCCGGCGGATAAAGTATCCGAGCCTTGGTTCAACCGGCCAAGCATCCCACGAGTCACATTTCACAACAGAGCAGCAGATCCACTTGACATGCTGTCTCCACGCTGCCAGGCCCAGTCTGCCTGAGTTTTCCGTACCCAGTAAGAGCGTGAAAAGCATGAGCGTGATGAAATATCTCGTTGTCTACTATCCAGCCATGCATTTCTAACTAACAAACAGTAGTATCTCAATTCAACGCTCTCAGATCTTTCTTCAGCACCTTACCCGCCTCACTCTTGGGCAATTTTTCCAAAAACACAATACGACCGTGCAGCCAATGTGACTCGTGGAGCCTGGCCTGGACAAACTCATCAATCTCGTCGGCAAGATCATCCTCGTCCATCTCCTCCATGGCTGCTTTCGAGCGCACGATGTACGCCTTTGCGCGCTCGCCGGAGAGTTCGTCGGGGACGCCGATGACTGCGGAGTCGGTGATTGCGGGGTGTGAAAGGAGGACGGATTCGATGTCGCGGGGGAGGACTTGGTCGCCCTGTCGCACGGAATATGTTAGATTCGCCAAGCGATGAGGGGTACCTTTACATGTGGAGTGTAACGTACCTTGACCTTGATCATATCTTTAATGCGATCGAGGATGAACAGATGAGCGTACCCCTTAGGTGAGTTCCGGAAGACGCCGATGTCTCCGGACTTCAGCCACCCCTTCTCATCGAACACGCTTTGGTATGACTCCCCATCGCCAACATATCCAAGGAAGCAACTCGGCGAGTTGAAGTAGACCTCGCCGGACTCATCAAGCTCTTCAACATCTGTTCCGTCGGGCCTGACAAGACGGATCTGGAAGCTTGGGAGGAGAGATCCGGAAGAGCCGTGCCAGACGTCGTGCGGGCTTGTGAGGGTTGCGATGACGCCAGTTTCGGTGAGACCTGCGCAATGACAATAAGTTAGTTGTGTTCATGGCTAGGTGAGTATGAGCTGTACCGTATGCGTGATTTATGCTCCACGTTGGCCTAAGTTGATGGAGCTTGGAGGAGACGTTTTTATCGAGAGCTGCGGCACCGGTGACGGTATCCCGTACAGATGAGAGGTCGTGGAGATCGAAGAGAAATGGGTTCGCCGCCAGTGCGGCTAGAATTGGAGGGACCTGGGCGATTAGTTTGGCTGAATTCTTTGGCGTCGTAAGAACTTACAACATATAGCCTCTCGACGCGGAAGCGCTCGATCGTTTTTAGCATCATCTGCATGTCGAACCGTGGGGTAATCACGTAGGTGTCCCCGCGGTAGACCATGATATGTCCGATATTCAAGCCATAACCGTGCGTTAGCGGAATGGCGCCAAATGCGACCTCGTTCCGCCCAGACTTAGCATAGCTCTCGTGCATGCAGGCCTGCATAACGTTGGCGATGAAGTTGTAGTGCGAGATTTTCGCGAGTTTCTAGCACTGAAGTTTAGCTTCAAGTATCGATAGCCGCAATGGAGCTGCAGACCTGCTTCCCCGACGTGCCACCAGTAGCGCAATAGTATGCGACTTGTGTCTTTGCTCTTCCAGCCTCCCAGTCCAGAGGCGGAAGTGTTTCCAACTTCTCGCCATCAGCGATCAATTGTTCTACCGTTTTCAAGTGATCAATCGGTTCCGGATTCTGAATATACCCCTCTGGGAGAGCCATAGTATAGACCCTATCTTCAGGAATCGCTAGCTCCTTCGCAGCCTCCATGCTATTCGCAATGAGCGACTGACAAGTAACAAGAACCTTGCATTTCGCATTCTTCATGTGCGCGACAATCTCAGGAACAATACTGAACGGATGAAGCGGAAGACAGATACCGTTCAGCCGATGGACAGCCCAGCAGAGCGCGAAAAAGTCGAGCTGCATCGCAAGGACCTCATCAGCAGCAGCATAGTACCGAAAAGCATGCCCTCACTCACCGTATTCCAGCTGTAAATACCAACAACCTTATCCTCGGGCGACCCCTCATTTGGACACCATCCCAAGTCCTGCGCAAGTGCTCGCGAGAGATACTCTACACGATCGCTGACCGTCTTGTTTGAGTATGACTTGCCCGTTACCGCGCAAACGAACGGCGGCTTGCCTCCGCACTGCGGGGGAAGTTTCGCATTCCCCTCCAGAGCAAACTGGCCGACAGGAATAGAGTCGGGAATCTCGCAAGGGATCTGCGGCACCCAAGATGGAGAGGAGAAGACCATGGTGATATGAGCTATAGCAGATTAGAGTGGTGAGAGACGTTGAGAACGAAGCTCACGATGCTCGCCGTGGTGTTCGAGGGGGTCTGCACCGCATCACATCCATCATCTCCGAGGAAAATTCTTGATGCCTGAGGAGCCCCATTGCTGGAGGAAGCACTAGCTCTGCAAGATACGTCACATTTAGCAGGCGAGAAGAGTCTATGGGGCTGGAGACTTTGGAGACTCAGAGACTGAGTTGTAGCTTTGTGATCTGCAAAGGCGAGGTAGAAGGAGGAAACCCAAGCTAAGCCTAAGGAACGATGGTAGGGGTGTGCGTATAAGACTGGGTCGCGTGACGATAGCAAGCTTCAATGACGGCTCCGTCTGGTTTGCGGGAGATTTTTTCCGCAACCCAACAACACTCCTGGTGGATCTTGCCAATCGGCCATTTCCCGCCATTCAAGGTCAATTGGCAGCTATCGGTTTTTTCTACGTGTCATATTGCCAGCCGCGGCGTTACTTGGCTTTTCCGCGGCAATAGACTGTTGATCTGTATGGATGCAAATGGTGAATGGTTTGGCTTCCGTATGTTGACTGTTTGTTAAACTACAAAGAAGCCTCTAACGAACGCCTCCTGCTAGACCAGAGCTTGGATCGCAATGTTTCGACTACACTCCATATTATTACGAGATGAAACTTCTCCATAGCATCATTACAGAAATAATATCCAACTTACCGAGCAATCGATCGTCGGGCAGCCGCGAGTGACTACGGGTACATCGCCATCCACGTCAGTATCGCAAGCTGAAACGCAACTACGACTCGTACGCAGAATTCAATCCCGCTCGCAGAATTACTCTACTCGGATATCCTTGCGACCGGGACAGCGGGAGGGCTGAAGCCACATAGCCAAGGGCAAGCCTAAACCAGCACGGTGCATCCTGCAGCCAGATAATCGGAGCAAGACGAAGGAGTCAGGCATCGAGCTAGACTAGCATTAGCAGGCCCTGAATCCCGCAGGATCCGTGAGCCGCGAGCCGCGAGGAAAGTGCGCCCTGACGGTTCACGAACCATGCCCGCCAATAACTGGAACCGGTTCGGCCGCGTGTCGACTGAATCTTGGTGCAGATGAAATCTCATCCCTGCACCATCACGCTGGGACCGCGATCTGATCCATATCCAATCGAGATGGAAGGAGCGCAAGTCCAGACGTGGAGACCAAGCGCTGGATAGTGTCTGCATAACCGGTTTATATATGGTCAAAGCTCTATATTGTGGATGTGCCTGTTTTAGCCCTGCTGCCCTGAAGGCTGGCTGAACTTACGATCCGGTTTCTCGGTGGGCCTCCGGTTGACTATCCCACCCCTTATATGAGAGAATTGAGCAGTTCCCCGGCTGCACCCCACCAAAGCCCGATTTAGTTCCTGTCCTGATCCGAATCTTGGAGGTGGAGATGAAAGTGGAGGTGAAGATGGGCCTCATCGCTCCACGGCGGGTAAGTCCACTTAAGCTACTGGTTGCAGCCCCACGACCATGATGTCACTTTGACGTTGTTGACAGCGGAGTATCTGCAGATATTATTTGAGTTTTGCTTCCCCTTTCAGCTAATGCGCAATTGCTGATCGCGTATAAAGCTCCGCTGTGACACAATGGAGATCTTGACGTGTCGATCTACGGAGATGGCCCACATGTTTGGAGGAAGTGGAGTTCGCTTCGACGCCGGAAGCCCTCATACCTCTTTGGGGAAAGCTGGAGGAAATGCTCAGAGTCCTGTTGGGGACTTGGGATGGCATCATGGTATTCAATGATTCACCACGAAGCTGGCAATCGGCAACGAGGCAAGGAACAGCGGGGTCCTCGCGAAGGGAGCATCCGTGGTTCGGGATTCTGTGCAGGAAGGTAAGAGGTGAGTGTGAAAGAATAAGCAGGCGCAAGAAGGTCTGGGCTAGAGGCGTCAATGCTCCCGTTCTGCGCGCACGGAAGTGTCAGTCTTCAGAACAGTACATTCAAAATTCCGTAGCGGAAGGTTTTAGCAGTCACTGTGGCTTAATGTTGGTTACCTGTAAACCCTATCAACGAGCTATACGCCGTGATTTGACCAGTCAGCGTAATTGTATACTAATGTGCTTGATAGATATAGGGGCACGCACCATCAATAAGTACTGTGTAAGTCAGCATGAACTTCTCGTCAAGTTTGTGGGAGGGCCATTGGCACTTGTGATCTCTCAATCGCCGCAAAGATGTTCAATGACAGCGCAGTGGAACGCCGGTGCTTTTATGCCGCAGAGCTAACCCACCACCAGACATCGGGAGATTGATATCATGCAAGATCATACATTGACGTCCAGGTTTCGGTCAAGGTTGCCCTGCTCGCCTTGATGGGTTCCATCAACGGTAAGCCGGTTTGAACATCTCATTCGGCGCCAAAGTATCTGCAAGGCCATGAGAAGAAGGCAGCAGCGTATCATAGCTATGTAACTCTCTATACTCCCACGCCTATTCCATACCGAATGCAGGAGACGTCGATAGGGCCGTCGGCTGTCCCAATGCGCAGAGAGCGTTCGGTAGATAATAAAAGGCTCCAGCTACACGGATACGCAGTACGCAGCTCTACTCCGTAAAAGCACGCCCCAATGACTAGAGACCACAGAAAATCCCGCAGAGCGTGCTGGGCCTTACCAGATACTCGGGACTGTGATCTGCTCTCTGAATTTTGGTCCTTGTCCGGAGCTGTCCTAACTTGAACATGGGTCTCATGCAGGAACTATACTATGGAGCAGGACCATTCACCGGATATGCAGGGTAGATCTATCGGCTCCATGCTGCTGCTGCCGTCTTACATCATGGTGTACTGCTTAGTATGCGTTCTTGTGGATTCTGCGTTCACGTACAAGTGGTGCGGACTGATATCTGGTCAGCGGGGTTTTATCAGGCTGAAGACTGCCATACGAGCTCGTTCTATGGGAAGGAAGAGCCCCTATGGCGCCCTTTACCTTTGCTCATACCATTGAGTGCGGTAGTTGGCCATTCTGTCTATATCCAAACATGATGCACGCTTGGTAGTGGCGCGGCCGTTCGAAGCGGTTAGGGTTGCACCTAACGCAAGAGCCACGACTGGATGATTAAGATATCTGAGAATGAGTCTCCGAAATTTCATGGGTATTCGCCATGAGGTGAACATAATTCATTACTCTACGTACAAGAACGGGCGCGGGGAAGGCCATGTGGTATAATACCCCGTTACCTCCAGCGGGAAGGACACCTGAGAGGTCCCGCAAAGAATCGGCGCTCTGAGATCACCCGTTTGATGATACGCTCACTCTAAATCCATGAGAATGGCCCGGTGTCTGTTTTCTAAAGACCTCCCGAGATCACTTGTCTCGCTTGCTCCCAGTATGTTCCTAGACGGCGGACACTTTGGAAATGAGGAGGTTTCACACAGGAGTCGTACGTCTCTTCTCGCCCATTTCCAACGGCAATGTTGACAAATCTTGTCAAGTCCTGACTCGGGACTGTCTTTATCAGACGGCGTTGGTGTAGCGAATGCTCGTTCTTTCCATCGTCGCTGCCACCTCCCCAGTCGCGGCTTCCTCATAGGGTCACAAGTCATGGCTTCAAGATGGGGCTGATCCCCTAAATCGTTTGCAGATAGGCAAGAGAAACATTCCGCATCCTCTATCCAATCCTCAAATGCCTTGTGTCAGATATTCCATCGGCGGTGCGAGGCGAAACCGTGTCTTGGTCCCTCCACACGAAAACTCGACGGCGGTCACTAGTATCCGGTCTCAGGCGATGGGGGGGTATCTGAAGGCTAACGAGAAGAATTCTAGCAGCGAGGCAAAGGTAATCTGGTGCGCTTATGGTGATAGGAAAATCCTGTAATGGACATGAGGGACGAAGTGGGTGGGATTGGCGCGGCGGTGGCATCGGAAGCGCTGAGGGAGAAGTTCAAGTAAGTCAGCTTCTGCGCAACACTCTCACTGGTCTAACTCCGGCAGTAAATCAGCGGTGGCACGATACGGAGACGAATGAGGGCCACTGGAAAGGAAACTCACATATGTGCAGTGCCGCCTGCGTATCCTCGGCGACTGCGGCAACGAGGCTGACACTGCTGTTTGGAGTCTCCAGAGGATTCCAACAAAAACTCTTGATGAACAAGGAAGTGAAAATCTGAAAGAAGGGTGTCCTGTGGCTGAAGTAATAGAAAGCTGCGGAATTGTGGTGAAAATGCCACAGAGCAGTGAGGGGATGCTGCGGCAGTGCACCAACACCAACACCAACACCAACACAACCCAAGTCTCTGATTCTGCCTCGCTCTCTTCTTCTTGCCTTCTCCACCACTCGTCCCCCTCCCTTAATACCAGTCCATCGGCATCGCTCTTCCTCCTGCTTGCTATAAGAAAACGGTGCGCTTCCCATCCTGACCTCAAGTCCGTTATTCCACCAGAGTCTACTTCGCTTTGCAGCTTTATCCCCGAGTACTAACCATTTTCTCTCCATGCAGCTGAAACCAACCATGGCTCTTAAAGCCGCCACCGACCTTCAAAATGAAAAGCGTGCGAGACTGCTTGAGGTCATCGACAAGCTCCGCGAACTAGGTGTCAGCGAGAGCGTATCTCTGCCACAGGTTTGAGGACGAGTTGCCAAAGCCAAACATTGAGACTAACAAATCATAGCTCGTCGTTGTAGGAGACCAGTCCAGTGGCAAGTCATCTCTCCTTGAAGGACTGACTGGTCTCTCCTTTCCCGTCGCCAGTGACCTCTGCACTCGTTTCGCGACTCAGATCGTCCTTCGCCGCGCTCCAGAAGATGAGGCGGGAGCAAAGATTACGATCATACCCGGACCTTCTTCCCAAATGGATGACGCTCTTGACAAGAAGCTCAAAGCATTTGAGAGAACACTGGACGCAGATCATTTTGGTAGTGATGAGTTTGTGCGAGTCTTTGATGAGGTACGCAGTCTTAGATGTTTGTTGAGACTCTGAAGAAGGAAACTTGCTGACAGACTTCCGACACCTAGGCTGCCGAGACCATGGGCATACCCGGACCCAGCACGACCAACATCGAGAACATTGAGAAGAGATTCTCAGATGATATCCTGAAGATCGAACTCTCGGGCCCTGAGCATCACCATCTCTCGGTCGTCGATGTCCCTGGCTTATTCCACAGTACCACAACCCCAAGCCATATCTGATTGAGAAATACTTACATGAACAGATCCAACCAAGTACCAGACCGAAGAAGATAAGGTCATTATCCGGACGCTCATCAAGGACTACATTACTGATAAGCGTACAATTATCCTGTTTGTGGATTCCTGTTAGGCGCAAGGGATATACTCAGTAGCTAACGACGAACAGTGCCGTCATGGATGCTCGAAACAACCTTGCGAACCAAGGAGTGTATGTACGCTATCACTCTTCATCGGCCATCTATCTAACACATTTTAGGTTCTCCATGGCTAGAGCCGCAGACCCAGCGGGACAACGCACTGTTGGTATCATCACCAAATGTGATGCCGTCGAAAAGGGCGACGAGGCAGGGGTATGTATCGACTACGCATCAACTACGCCGTCATACGCACTTGGCTAACCGGGTAATAGGTTATTCGCATTGCCAAGAACCAGGTCGAAAAGCTGACTCACGGTTGGTTCGCAGTGAAGAACCGCTCTACTAGGGAGATCGAAGAAGGCGTGACTATTGAAGGTCGTCATCGAAAGGAGAAGGAGTTCTTCACTGGAAACGCGCCCTGGAAGGAACTCCGTAAGGATCGTGTTGGAATTCATTCTCTGAAGAAGTTCCTTGGTGGCTTGCTTTACGACCACATTCGCAGCGAGTTCCCAAATGTCGTTAAGGATATCGAAGCCTCACTGTCGATGGCTGAAGGAGAGCTTGAGCTTCTCGGCCCGTCTCGTCAAACATCTATCGATCAGCGACGTTTCCTGAATCGCATGGTCAACATGTATCAGAAGGAGGTGGATGATGCACTCGGCGGTAATTATGATCCAGAACTCAGCGAGCGCAGCGCCTTGAAGCTTCGCATGCATGTTCAGGCTCTAAACATTGAATTTTCGAGTATGATGTCAAAACGGGGACATGCCAGAGTGTTCCGCAACCCAGACGACGGGGTAGACCCTGAGTTTAACCAACCCCAGCCAAAGCCAGCCTCACCCGAGTCACCCGCGCCAGCTACGGAAAACATCTACGACTGGATTCGCCGGATCTACCGCGACTCTCGTGGAACAGAGCTTCCGGGTACGGTGAACCCCAAGGTCTTGGAGACTCTATTCCGTCAACAATCTGCACCTTGGAAGAATATTGCTCTTGCTCATATCGCCAAGGTCAACGGGGCAGTCAAGACCTATAACCAACAGATCCTGGTCAAAGTCATCCGCGACGAGGAGGTTAGGAGCAAACTTGCTTCTCGTTTTGCACATACTCAAGATGTATCTTAAGCACGAGCAACGCTTGAATTCTCCCGCATCCTAGAAGATGAGAGAGGTGGCATCCTACAAACCGTTAATCACTATTACGCTGATACTTTGAGCGCTATTCGGGATGACCGTGTCCGTGCTAGGTTGAAGAATCAGATGGGCCTTCAGGAGAATCAGCATTCCTATTTCGATCTTAACAGCGTGATGAAGACTATCCATCTCAGCAACGAAGATCAAGCCGTTTACGACATCCACGACATCCTCAAAGCGTACTACAAGGTCGCTCTCAAGCGGTTCACCGACAATGTTGTCATTCAGATAGTCGAGCGTCATATCCTCGGTCAGAGTGGACCTGTTAGAGCCTTGTGCTCGGACATGATGAACGAGCTGGACGAGAGCGAACTATTGGACCTCGCCGGTGAGAACTTCATGACTTCCAGCCTGCGCAATGAATTGGCCAACAAGTGCGAACGCTTCCAAGAGGCTCTTGAGATAGCCAAGCACGCTGGTGTCTAAGCCGCTGCTGGTGTTTAGCAGGCGGCGAATTCGGATTGAGGTCTAATGCTTCTGGTGCAACTTTGGTTCCTGGTTATACCTAAACTAGATCGATTCATATCTTGTGCCCAATCTCCTTGGATTCATGTTTGCTAGAACAACTGTATCATGCGACTTCGCAATGTTCCTCAGTCAAGGCTCTGGGAATCTCTGGGTTTTCTTCCTATTCCTCTTTCTGTTCATGATAGTATGGAAGGCATCTTGTACTCAATCTCCAATCGAGCATTCCCACAGTAGCCCTCGAGGCATACCGACCAATAGTAGCTGTCCCATTCCATGCGCAGCATTCTACCTCAACCTAACGTAACTATAGAAGCTCTCGCGCTTCTTAGGATCGAGACCACATCGGGCTGCCTCTGCCCAGTTCATCGGATTGCTCTTGCCTCCTCTTATACATCTGCTCAGGGCCTACAGGGATCTATGACGGCTCGTCTTCGTCATCTCCCCTCGTTCCGTGCCGCGAGATGGTGCTCTTCTGCGTTTTGCACCTTCCCCGCAGCTCAACCTTCGTGTTCGCTATAACCGAGGGCCGGGGTTTACGCTTAACAATGAACGCGCCACTTAGCTTTCATTGGCAAGCTCTCGCTGATGACAGCTACAGAAATGCGGGGTACGGCTGTCTAGTCCTGTAGCGAGTGACCGTTGCCGATCTAGATCTGGAGCTATCTATATCTATGGGATAGTCTGATCGACATGACCTCCGGTCTCATTCTCTCCGGATCATCTCACTGTGTTCAGAAAGTCCAGTGCACTCGGCTCTGCTATTATCAGTAACTTATTCAGCCTTCGGCCTAACCACAATGACCCTTACCACCCTCCCCCATCTGTCGGTAAACACCTACAATCTCACCGTGATAGTCCTCGTTGCTATCGGCACCATCTCAACAGCCTATGGCCTGGCAGTCATCGGATCTACTGTCGGCCAGCCTAACTTTTATACCTACTTCGACTTCGAATCAGCCCCTGCTGCCCCTGGCTATAAGCATACAACCAGCATGATTGGCGCGCTCAACGGTATCAACTCAGCCGGTGCCTTTATGGGTTGTATTCTTCAAGCATGGACCGCGGACTCATACGGGCGCAAGACAACTATTCGTTTAGGTGCGGCCATTCTCATTCTTGGCGGAGCCTTATGCTCTGGTGCCGTCCATATAGCTATGTTCCTTGTTGGCCGGTTCGTTGCCGGTCTTGGCGCAGGGATCCTCGCTTGCATTGTGCCAATATATCAAGCTGAGGTCTCTACCGCTGACACGAGAGGTGCGATGGTCTGCGTTACCGGCATCATGTACGCCGTCGGCTATAGTCTTGCCGGTTGGCTCGGATATGCGTGCTGGTTTATGGATGCCGATAGTCCGGCGGCCGAGTTTGCGTGGCGCTTTCCACTGGCCTTCCAGGTTCTCTTTCCGCTGTGCGTGCTTGCCGGCACACCGCTGATCCCCGAGTCGCCGCGGTGGTTGGTTGCAAAGGAGAAGCGCGAAGAAGCCCTAAGTGTGTTACAGCGACTTCACTCGAACAGCCACAACAACAACCAAGCAAGCGAAGAGTTTGAACTCATGGAGAAGCAACTTGAGCTTGACCGCTCCATTACCTCCAAGTCAAAATGGCCAGGACATTCCCTAATCTCGACGGCTCCCAATCGGAAGCGCTCGCTCATCGCGACCATCCTCATGGTCGGAAACCAGTTCCTGGGAACCTTCGTGCTAACAAACTACGGCGTGCTCATTTACACCTCGCTCGGTCTCACGGGCTCTATTCCTCTTCTTTTGAACGCTTGCTGGACATCCTTCACGTTGATCGGCAACACCTGGACAGCGTTGTACATCGACCGCTTCGGCCGGCGCCCGTTCCTCCTTCTCGGTGCAACAGGTTGCACAGCATGCATGGTCTTTCTCTGTGCCCTGACAGCCGTCTACCTAGACACCGACAACACCGCTGGTCTCCGTGCAGCGGTCTTCTTCATCTTCTTCTACATCTTCTTCTGGTGCTTTTTCGTTGACGCAACGCAGTTCGCGTATCTTGCTGAGATCTTCCCGAACCACTTACGCAGCCAGGGCGTGGCGCTCGGACTTGGCTGGTTCTATCTGTCCAGTGAGGTTACACTCGTTGCGGCGCCCGTGGGGCTTGATCGTATCGGTTGGAGATTCTATCTTGTCCTTATTGTACCGAGCACAATATACATCGTGCTCATTTATCTGCTCTTTCCGGAGACGAAGGGGAGGACGTTAGAGGAGATGGGCAGGGTCTTCGGTGAGGAATTGGTGGCCTCAAGCGAAGCTGATAGCGGTCATGGAGATGATAGACGTGGAAAGGGCGAGGGTGAAAGCCAAATGGTCGAGGGTATCTTATAAGCCTGAGGCTGTAACATCGACACCCAATTGTTTTGGCATCCTGGCTCGCCGTTGCAGAAATCTCTCTCGGGGCTTGTTCGATCGCTCCTGTACGATATTCTTGCAGCCTGTCCTTATCTTATTGCGTCAATCTTTCCAGGCAAGTGGGAGAAACTCAAACAGTGCAGCCACTTAACACATTGGGATATCACTTTGCGACCCGAGGATATCCAAAGCGGCTTCCTACGGCCACTCGAGTCGCCACATACAAACAAGAGCCACTCCTTCTGCTTTTTCATCGACGGCTTGGATGGATATGACGACTCTTCAAGCAGCAACTACGGGGATTTGGTGAGATCCCTGTGTAGTTGGACGAAAGGCGATTCCCAAGGGGTCAAAATCTGTGTGTCAAGCAGAGAATACAATGCGTTTTCGGACATTGCGGGTATGAACCAACGGCTACGCCTTCAAGATCTTACCAAGCAAGACATCAAACCCTACGTGCATGGACAGCTGCATTCCATAATCCATACTGGTAAAGGGATTGAATTGACTAATTCAATTGTGCGGAAAGCAGAGGGTATCTTTCTCTGGGTCGCTATTGTGACAAAATCCATACGCGACCAGCTTGAAGATGGCTTCGCCATCTCAACGGTGGCCGAAGAGCTCAACTCCATACCTGCGGGGCTTGAAGAACTCTTCGAGTACATCCTTTCCAAGATAGAAAGCATCTCCATGCGAAGAAAAGCCTTTCGAACTTTAGCCATGGTTATGGAGAGCATGCGGGACTCTAGAAGGCAATGGATACCTCTTAGTTTGGTGTCATGCTACTTCTTGGATGATTACGAAAAGAACCCAGAGTTTGCGATTACGCCACCAATTTCGAAACCCGTGCCTGAACGTGAATGAAAAGAGTGGGAACAAATATCACGCAAAAGACTACGAGGGTGTACCGGTGGACTGGTGGAATCGGTCTGTTCAAGCAGGTGGAGTGAGTCTTTCGTATCTTTCACTCATCGGTCTGTTCCGGAGCTTTTGAGAAGACCAGAGATAAACGCCGAGATGGCTCTCCATATACAAGAATTCTCGCCATTAGATGCGTTATCCCAGCTTTTCCTGAAGCTTGTTCATATACGACAATTTCCAGGTCCCCGGATTATGGAAAGCATCGACCATTCGCATTGCCCTATACACGTTATCTTACTCAGAGGAAGGAGCGCCCACCTTGATCGCCAGCCGTTTCGCTTCTTGGAGGCCCTCAGAAGCGAGTTGGTTGAACGGGGTGCACTAGAGTGGCCGAGCGATGATAGTGTTTGGATTGACCTTGAATGGCATACGATGGCGCATACAGAACAGGAAGTGAGGCCGTGAAAGGAGCACCAGATCTCGGTTTTTATGTTATATCACCCTTCCTCATACATGCGTTTTATGGGTACGGTGACTATGTATGTTGGAGAGTGCGTCAAGATCCACCGACGACAGATGATATCCGCAAATGTGGCCTTCTCATGAGCCTAATTGGTTTCGGGCAAAAGGTCGATGGCTTACGGGTAGCCCAGGTGCTGCTCGAACAGGGACTGGCCCCCAATGCTGTCATACACTCAGGCTACGGTGGTCTCCCTGGGAATGCCGGACAGGATTTCACGTTCTGGCAGGGTTTTATCTACTGCATTGCTCGTGCTGCCCGCGCCATATCCGATACGGATGCTAAGGACATGGTCGGCCGTTTGATTGAATTGTTTCTAGAAAACGGCGCCAACCCGGAGATCCATATGACGGGATGTGTAGGGCAACGGGATGCATATTGCGTGTGTCCCGGCACCGGTGGCTCCTCGGCTTTTGACGGTAGTCGATGTGTGATAAGTAGTTTCCCCTATTCATTGAACGGTTTCATCACTACCCGGGGTGGGACTATCTCCCTCTCGGACCTGGTCGACTTCTGGATGCCGCAGAACAGAGATAATTTGACAGAAATGATCAAACAACTGACTCAAGGTCACCCATTTGAGCATGAGGGTAAAGTTCTCCTCCTCGCGCGTGCCGAGGATGACACGAGGCACTGCGAATCCGAGGGCAACCAAGACCATTTAAGCGCCGAAACTGTGGCAGAGAACCAAAGTCCACTCCGGTTTCCAATGACCATCTTCAGACTCTCTGAGATAAGAGCACAGATTGCCATATGGTTATTTGGTAAGCGTGCCAAGCTTCCTGTGTTGTACTTTCAAATCTTTCGTTATATGCTAACTAATCTTGCAGGGGTCTTGTCGGCATTTGCAGTTACCTAGCTATGGACGAATCGATAGTATAGTACTTTTTTCCGAGGTGTCTTTTACATTCGTGATGATGAGTATCTATACCGAGGAAAAACGTTGACAGCTTCACATCTAGACTAGAAATTGACTAGCAAAACTCTTCGTCTTTGTCTTCTTCTTCCCATATCGAGACTGCCCTTGATTACGGACTTATCTGCTGCTGTCTTTGCGGCGCTTGCTTTGCCTATCCGAAGCAGTACTGCGAGGACAAAATCCAGGAACGCCGCGACAGGCGAAGAAGAAGAGCGTCCAGGGTTCGAGCTCGGGGAGTGTACCGGATCAACAGCTGGAGCGGGATTATCAGTCTCCAGTGTTTCGGGATGGGGTTGTAGATACGCAACCTAGGACCTCGCCTGATAAGCCTGAGATTCGACCTCCACCTCCACCTCCACCACGGGAAATTGAGGATCCAGTGCAAAAGAAAGAGACGGGTCAGAGACAGAGTTCCGGTCCTGGCCGCGATATTGAGCTCGACACTACTATGGAGAACGTCAAGATCGGGGCCAGCATCGACCTACCCCCACCGACCATCACCGGCGATGTCATCCAGATGATGGGCCTTGTCGGCAGTGGGGGATGGAAAACCACATACACCGACGGACGAGTCCGATTCGAACCTGTCAGTCCAGGTGCACGATCAAGGACAGAACCAGAGTGTGAGGAGCCGGCGGAGACGACGATTGAGAGGTGGATTGCTGAGGGGAGGACGCATGTGGGCGAGTATAGTATCTTCGGGACGATACTGGGTATGCCGCACTTGGATCCGCCGGGATCGAGGCCGGGGGATCTTACGGGGTAGGCTGGAAGGGCTGATAAGAGGGTTTTATCATGGTGGATTGGTCTGTGCCTAGGTAGGCTAGCACCGTTCTTGCCTAGGCACCAGGGCTAGGGTAGGTACCTGTAGCCTGCCTAGCATAGCTTAGACCCTGGCTAGATAAATTATATAAACCCAGCCACGCCCGCCTGCCATCCTCTGTTCCTGTCGCCATCTCCCCATCACTCTCTTTACCATGTCTATCCGCTCCTGCAACGTCTGCCTCTGCCGTGGCTGATTTGTGACCGGAACCCGCAGGGCTGTCGCGCCTGTCTACGAGGAGGATTCATCTGCCCCAAAGACTTTGTCGAATATCTCACGGTGCCCCAACCATCATGGACAGAGACTCAAACAACGTCCGCCGAGATGTTTACTCTCCCAACCATAGAACCAGAAGTCGCCAACACGCACTCCGCCCTGCTCAGCAGTCTAAACACATTCTACAACACTCTACTCACCATGCAATACCTACGCGAAGAAGACCTCCTCTACCCATCGCAGCTCTCCCAGAAAATCAATCTCCACGAGCTAATCAGCGCAGGGTACATCCTCGAAACAATCGCGCTCCTCTTACAACTCCCACAAACAACCACCGACACAACCTTCGAAATCCTCCCAGACGAGACCGTCGCCTTCCCTTATACCGACCTGTCCAGCCTCCTCACCATCTCCGGCGAGGATAACCCCCGCGACCCGCTGGACCACTACGAGGAAGAGAACTGGGTTATCCCGCCCTGGACGTTCTTTCTTACGGTTCCGCGGCCGCAGCGGGAGGTTGTGTTCCCTTATTGTAGGATTTATGATACCCAGAGTAGGATACTAGGGGTTTGGTCGGAGTCGATGGTGATTCGGCCTGCTGATGATAGGGGAGCATCATGGGCAAGAGAGGCAGCGCTTTTTGCTCGACGCCCGTCCAGCGCAGGATGTAATCGGGGAGTGGATATCCTCGCTGCGCTCGCTGGGGTGGGTTCCTGCGCTCTCTAACCCAGCGCGGAGAGGGAAAGCGCATGATCTACCAACACGTACAACGTCCCGCCCTAAGCAAGATCCTTGCGACGCCCACGGACGACGAGATCTCAGCCGACTATGGCACGCCCGAGGTCCTGTACTGGGCGCAGCGCGCGGTGTACGAGGCGTGCGGATGGCCTGATTCCCTCCGACCGGGGGAACTGGCCAGGAGGGAGAGGGAGTGGATTGAGAATGGTAGGCGGTTTTTGCGGAGAGAGTTGGAGATGTATTATCGGGCGCTTGCTGGGGAGTGTTCTGTGTAGACAGTCTGAGCTTTTAGGGACTTTCCTTCTCTCTTGATAGCAACGTGCTCTTGCCGGTTAGGGCTGCGGTAGGCATTGGGTAGCCTCCAGGCTGCCATGCTGGTATGGGAGTACCATATAGTTGCAGTCATAGGTGACATATCTCGTTCGCCTTTGTAGGGCAAGACGCCCTTTCTAGGTCCACGAAGAAAGATCAGGTCTAGAGAGATTAAACAAGTGTACACCCCCGCAGTGGGCAACGGTTAGCTATCATATAAGTACCCTTGTCTGCCCAAACCCCCAGTCCCCGCTACTCAAGCGCCCACTTGGTAGCGTAGATAAGTAATCTAAGCTTCTTGGGGCTAAGGCTAGCCTACCCTACCTAGGTATATAAGTCCCGGCAACCCCGCTGCTATTCTCCATTTCCCCCAATTTCCCTATGGTCCTTCTCTTACTTCCACCATGCAATCCATCACCTCCTGCAGCGCCTGCCTCGACCGCGGCACCATCTGCGACGGCAACCCCACCGGATGCAACCCCTGCATTAGGGGAGGATTCATCTGCAGAAAGGACTATCGCGACTGCCCTGTGATCCCGCAAGCAGACTGGACCGAAACCCAGACAACCGCCGCAGTTTCTGCCATATTAAACACAGAGATAACCACCACACACGCACCCCTCATAACCGCCCTCACCACCTTCTACAACACTTTAATCTCAATGCAATATCTGCGCGAGAGTGAACTCGTTCGTCCACCGCACGTTTCGCAGCAAATCAACACCCAGACCCTAATAAGCGCTGGCTTCGAAGCACCCACCATTGCGCTGATCCTCTCCCTCCCACACGTCAACATCCCCCGGGTAGCCGATACAGAAATCGACATAACCCCAGACGCAACACTCCCCTTCCCGTATCTAAATCTGGGGAACATCCGCACGCCCCGAGGTCCACACGACAGTCCCGCACGCGATCCCTTCCATCACGGGCAAGACGATCCCGACAGTGCCACCGGACGACAGGACTGGCGTATCCCGCCCTGGACGCTCTTCATCACGCGGCCTGATCCCCAGCGGTGCTATGGGTTCCGTCACTGTCGGATCTACGATCTACGGGGCCGCACGCTGGGGTTGTGGTCAGATGCCATGGTCCCCGGTCGCGCCGGTGATGGAAACGGTCGCCTTCTGATCGATGCGCGGCCTGCGGATGAAGTCATCGGTCAGTGGACTGCGTCCTTGCGCAGTCTGCACTGGGTCCCTTCGCTTTCTGAGGGCGAGCGCACGATCCAGGGGTTTCCCGACATGGACCTCGTGAATCGGGCCATTGCGCATGCGGAAAATATGCCCGGAGAATGGGGATCTGGGATGCTCCGCGGTGAGAGACGGAAGGTTAATGGCTATTGGGCGGCAAGGGGAATCTATGAGGAGTGTGGGTGGCCTGATAACCTGCAGTCTGAGGAGCTGGGTAGACGGAAGGAGGAGGGGAATGAGACTGTGGCCCGCTTGCAAGCGCGGCGGTTCCAGGGGGGTCAGGAGGAGCTGGATGAGTATTTCCGGGGCCTTGCGGGGGAGAATGCTATTTGATCATCTGGTTCGTTCGTAGTTTGTCTGTATGCGTGGTTTTGCCTGATATAGAGGATGCAATGGGGCTGTGTTTATAATGGCCCCGACACACAGTATGCGTAGTCTGGCCACAGGTTGCTGCACTCCTCATCAATGACTTCGTTCCACTGCCGGAACTGCTCGAATGTAATCTCGTATGCGGTGTATATCGACCAGCACGAATCGCCTGACACGGCAACATACCACTCGTAGCATGTCTCCGTTGTTCCGGTTCGAGTTTTAGTTGGTGCCGATACTGTTGTTGATGTCATCGTGCTACCGCCATCGCTGGTCGTTGTAGGCGTCGGTGTAGATGTAACTGGTGGCGTTATACTGGTTCCATTGACCGCGGCAACGCAGTAGTCGAATCCTGTTTGAAATCATGTAAGCAGGAAAGTACAGTGGTTCAGAATACGCCTAAGAGAGTGCTCACCATAAAGCAGATTCGAGCACGCCTCGTCGATGGACGGATTCATAGCGATGAGCTGCGCCAGAGTCAAGGAGAATCGCAGGGTCACGTCGTCGCAGATGTCGCCTTCCTGGACGGTGTAGTACAGGCCACAGTTTGCGATCGTGTCTGTCTGGGTTGGCGCCGACGGGCTGGCGGTAGTTGTAAAGGAGGTTGGGTACGCGGCGCCCACGGTGGTGCTGGAAGGGACGTAGATGCCCCCAGGGGGGCTGCATATATATGTCAAAACAGTACTTAGGGTTTAGGCTTGGGTCCTATGCTCACCCAACACAGATGGTGTCGCCCAGGAACAGATTCTTCAGATCGATATCCGGGTTCCAGGACACAAATTGCACCAAGGTAATGTTTTGGTATGCCTCGCTCTGTAAGAGAAGAGGGGCCGACGTGTCGTTTGCGATCACTGCAATGGCACAGGGCTCAGGGAGACAATACGTTCCATTCGACAAGGGTATGTCGCACTTGGCATCGTAATTCAGGGATGGGATCGAGCTGGATGGGACGCTCTCTGCTAGGCCCAGATCCTGACATGTTACCATTTCGCCGGGCGGAATCGATAGAATTGTTGTTCTGTCACAGGGTGCCTCAACGGTCCAAATGATTTCTGCGCGGCTGAATATATGAAGTCAGCAGAGTACTAGAAGAGACTCTTGCGGCGGAGGCCTACTCGGAATCCCAAGGACCGGTCTCGTTGAGGTTAGGGTGGACATAGAGCTCCTCATCCAAGTCACAGTTCTGTCGTATGTTGTGCCAGACCTGTTCGGTCACATCGCTGCTGGTTGTTAGCACATCGGCCAGGATACAGTGCTGGATGAGAACATACTCATATCCCTCGCCGAACTGGCTACTAAATCCCAGCTTGAAACGCTCAAGGAAGCACGTCGAGCACTGGATCTCCAGCGGGTACTCGTCGTATTCAAGGATCGAAGTGTTTGTCCAGCCGCGGTCGGGCAGGGGATCGGTGCGGTTGTACCAGTAGTCAAGTGCTACAGTAGTCAGCTTTTGGGTAGAATCAAATCCTGCCTTCTCTTACAAGCATATCCCAGGTTCACCGAGTATTCGACATTTGCCGGGGGAGGGTCCTGGTAGGGGAGAATCACAGTGCCGTTCTCGTCGACAGCATTGGTCCCGTAGTCAGGGTCATCTGCACGATACCATTAGTATTTAGTCAAGAGCCATTTAGGCCAGTCAAGGCCTACTTACAGCTCCAATCGGGGTAGGTCTTGTTGATATGCGCTGGCCATGTCACACTGCCCTTCGCCTCCAAAGCCTGGAGCGTCCAGTCCTCCTGCTCCAACAGACAAAACGACGACCCGTCGGTAAGACACGTGGTGTTATACTTGTAGAGATAGAAATCGATCATACTCGAGGCGCTGACTGCGAGGCCGTCCGCTGTGGTCGACCAGCTCGCGCAGGCAGCGTCCACCTGAGTCCGGAGACTCTGGAGGGACGATCTGCAACTGTCCGTGCAGAGACGGGTCAGGTTCGATTCCTGCCAACCGCCTTCGACCCAGCCGTGCTGCTTGTATAGATACTGGACGGACGAGTCGCAGTCCAGACTTGCGTTGAAAGCTGCCATGCAGGACGTCGGCATGCTGCTGGGGAAGACGCGAGCTTGGAGCCCGTTCATCAGCATCGTGGCCCCAAAAGCCGCTGGGAGAAGGCCGAGCAGACATAGAAAAATTGACATTTCGTATTGATTCAGTTGCCTTGGTCGCGACGTTAGAGACGTATAATAATCGGTGGAGGTAGGGTGGGAGGGCAGGCTGGGGAGGTCTTGAGCTGGTCTCCTTCTTGACTCTCCATCATCTTGCCGACTGTGCCGGTGGCCCTGTTGATAATAAAGTAGCAGCACACCATTTCGAGCACGGAAATGAGTTCTATCCAGGGTCCTGGTCCTTCCCCCGCGTAGCGGCAGGGCTAATGCAGGTTCCAGGCATCGCGCTGTAACCCCAATCAACCACCCCCGGTCGAAGATAGCGTCAAGGCCAATCAGGGTCAGCCGGTGTATTGAGACAGCAATCTCCGCAATTCCGAGGTATTTCGCCGGGTGGTTCGATCAGAGATGCTATTTCCGAGGGTAACTAAGTTGCGGATGTCAGGCAGTGTCGAGCGGGACAAGTGTGAAGCGAAGCTTGACAGGGAAGCAAGACAATGCTTATAAGAAGCCTCCTTGACGGTCAGCTCTTTTTAAACATGGCCGTTGACCATACCGCTCCATCATGAAGGCAGTTCCGTCGCTTTGGGTGACTCTTTTCTTTGTCTTCGTCCTTGTCCGAGGCCAGGACTGTGCCACCGAAGGCTGCGAGCAAGGCTGCTGCGGCACTGGCGGTTACTGTGGGTTTGGTCCTGACTATTGCGGCGATGGAAACTGCGTCAGTTCGTGCAATGCGACTGCCGAGTGTGGACCGTATGCCTCTCCTGCTGGGAAGGAGTGCCCGCTGAATGTCTGTTGTAGCGGATGTAGGTCCCTCCTTCCACACTTGCAACTGAAGAGAGATTACTGACGGCAGCCAGTTGGGTAATTATTCCCGACTTCTCAAGAAGAGATCTCACATTCCAATGCACCTCACCAGATACTGCGGCACAACCTCCGAGTTCTGCGACGATGACTGTCAGAGTGGCTGTGACACCGTGCAGGTCCCTTCGTGCTCCTCATCCTCCGGCTCCGCGGACAAAATGACCATCGGTTACTACGAATCATGGGCATACGAGCGGAAGTGCGACTCTCTCGGCCCAGAGGAGATCGAGGCGAGTATGTGGACGCATCTAAAGTACGTGATTCCTGATGTCAACTCCCATCCCTTGCTAAGAGAACATACTCTTGACTTTTCACCTGCAGCTACGCCTTCGCCCTCATCGACCCGAACAGTTACACCATCGGCCAAATGAACGTTTACGACTCGCTTCTGTATCCGAAGTTCACCGCGCTCAAGATGCAAAACACGAAGCTGAAGACATACATTGCCGTAGGAGGGTGGGATGCGGGCGGCGAGGTGTTTTCCGACATGGTTGCGACCGCAGAACGTCGACAGGCGTTCATCAGTTCTGCCTTGGTGTTTTGCAAGACGTATGCATTTGATGGGATTGATATGGACTGGGAATGTATGTATTCTCTGCTCCAACTTCCGCTGCCCCCTTTGACATGCAGACAGACCCTGCAGCCACCGACCGCGGCAGCCGTGAAGAGGACTTTGAGAACTTTGTGACGTTTATGCAAGAGCTTTCTGATGCATTCTTCGATGCTGGGCTCGGAGTTACTGCTACGCTGCCGAGTTCCTACTGGTGGGTGGTATCTATTAGATAAACGGAGTATTCGCTAATGCGTCGTAGGTACATGAAGGGGTTTGATATCGTGTCGCTGGAGCCATACGTCGACTGGTTCAACATGATGACCTAGTGCGCTTTCTTCCCAAGTTACACATAGGTTTGCACCAACTAACTGCCTATATCAGCGACATACATGGAACGTGGGATGGCAACAACCCGTACGTACTCTCCCCCTTCCACCTAGGGCTTCCTGGCTAACCCTACCTCCAGCTACACCTCCAAAGTCGTCAACCCTCATACGAATCTGACTGAGATTGACGAATCGCTGAATCTCTTATGGAGGAATGGCATCAGCTCCGACAAGGTCGTGCTGGGCCTCGGATTCTACGGTCGCTCGTTTACGCTTAAGGACAAATCCTGTACCAAGCCCGGTTGTCCTTTCTCAGGCGGCGCCGATCCAGGGGAATGTACCGACACTGCTGGCGTACTGTCCAATCTTGAGATTCAACGCATCATTGCGGAGAAGGACCTTGAGCCCGTGATGGACGAGAAGGCGGCGGTCAAGTATATGACATGGGATGCTGACCAGTGGGTTAGTTGTACGTGCTATCGTACCTTCAGACTGTTTGGGATCGACCGTGCTAACTGGCAGCAGATGATGATTATGATACTTTCAAGCTAAAGAAGCAGTATGCCAATAGCAAATGTCTTGCTGGAACAAGTGAGTACAGCACTCCGAGTATCTTGACATTTTATTAGAGTAATTGATTGGAGTACAGTGGTTTGGGCAATCGACATGGACTCACGAAACTCCACCTCAGCAAGCCAACTAGTCGGCTCCGGGGCAGGATCTGTCACATCAAGTCTGGTGGCAGGTTTCTTCAGCGCGCAAAAGTTGCAAACGGATAATGAGCAGCAGTCGGCAGTTGCGTATGCGTTTTGGACGCCCTGTTTGACGGATAAAGACCGGCGCTGTCCGCACGGATTCCAGGAGACGGGCATAGTCGGCCATGGTAAGGTTTTCGATTTCGATCTTAGCAAGGAGGTGGAAGGGTGTCATGGATCAAAGAACAGGGTACTCTGCGTGAGGAACGGGGTTCTGCTGAAGAACTGCCATTGGTATCGGAACTCGAAGGGGGTGAGTTGCTACACGACGTTTCTCTGGTGTCAAACCCGCTCATCTACGATTAGGGCAAGATATGTGATCAGTCCTGTCCAGAAGGCACGTACCTGCTTACCCAGACCACGCACATTGCTGGGTACGTACTTGCCTGTGCTACTTAACTGGATATGCTCAGTTTCATACTGACTTATATACTGGTAGTGACAAATCGGGATGTGCCCATGGTTCGTATGTGCCCATGTGCTGCGAAGGGTTCGAGACTGGGTAAGTAGACCTTTGATTCAGTAATGCAACCTTATTGACAAGGCAGGGGTGACGTTTGTCAAGCCACGGCACTCGATGTGCTTCTCTCCGGCGGATTATCCAACAATAATGCCAATGCCAAACAGTTTATTACAGGCTCGACAGGTAGTTCTCGCGCCCTCGCAACGCGCGTCAGAGGGGATCTGGCCAAGATAAAAGGCCGAAGAAGAAAAGCGAAGCGACAGAATAGCAGTGGGGGCTTGTACCCCTGCAATGGCGATTACTATGTGAGTATCTTGTCCGTGCATTTACTTGATTCCACACTGACTGAGCCAGGACTACCCCGATCCGCCAGTAAATTACAGACTCATCAATCCAATGTTTTGTTATACTAATCTGTGTACAGCGCGATTTCGGATACACTCCCGTCTATGCGTATTACCTCTTCGATCCTGATGCCCCCGGGGCAAACGTCGGTAAAGAGATTGCCGCACAGCCCGTCTACGTGGTTACTACGACTATTCGACCGGCCATAACCATTGATCACTACAAGCCTGTCCAAAAGACCTGCGACGGTGCCAAGTATCCGCAGCCCTGCGCGCACTACCGGTCTGTCGCCAGCCGCAACCCCTACCTGGCATATCCACTCTGTGTGAACCGTGCCATGTGGTACGATGAGTACGAGTACTATCGAGCAGCTGCACCGAGTCTCTGGAACGCACAACATCACTCAGCTTGGTATCAGTATACCGAGAAGCGGTATCCGGTGCCATATCAGGGTGGTGCTATCGGAGATTTGACCTGCGATCGAGACGAGTGGCCGCCCTATGCGTGAGTTCTTCTACTGACTGCACTTGCTCCGTGGTGATTTCCCTCTACTAATGTGCTTTCAATGAACAGTGTCTGGAGAGGCCGTAGCCCATACTGGATCCGCTTTCTCCCATGTCTGTTCTCCCTCCAGCTGCTATGAGATACTACCCATTTCTGACTGGTGAGGATTGTACTGACTCTATTCAGCCGGCCAAAATCGAGGTGTTCCAAACGCTAGAGAATCCAAGTGGAATTTTGAGCTGATTTGTTTGTGCCCTCGTGCCCTGAAATTCTTGACCCCGTCAAGCTAATCACCGTGACCTCGTCCCTGCAGGCGACTGGCCCCTGCGCTCCAGCTACAGCCAGTCGCTGCTGGGCTCTTACTTTGACGGCCTCGTCATGACATACACCGTCCGGGACGTGTCAACGATTACAACCAACGCCCTAGTCATGGACTACATCAATCTCCCGGTTGACGGAACAGACAAGGACCTCCTGTCCACGAACCCTTGTATCCCGAGCACACTCTCGCCGGCCGTAGAGCCGGGCTTTGCCCTCTACATTAATGGTATGCCCACCTGTGACCGTATCGCCGAGAATACACGTTTAAACTTCTCTGCATCCAGACGCATACTACACAGTCGACCACCGGAACCTCTTCCCGTACTCATACGGTGCTCTTCCCGACTACGCCGTGACATCAGGCAAGACGCACCCCGTCCGCCGGTGGGTCGAGCAGGGCGGCCATGGCCATGGGCACGGTCATAAACACGGGCATGGCCACAGCCACGCCTCCGACCGTAGCAATCTCATCTTCGACGACGCACACGGCGTCGTCCTCGTCGAGGACAGAGACACCAACATGACGCGTCTCGCTACTGATGAGGAAATCGCCGCAGACCCGTCTATGCGCCGGTGCAAGGATGAGTCGTGCAGCGAGGAGATCGCCGAGATCGAGGATATGTACAAGGAGCTGGAGCGCGAGAGGGAGGAGGCTGTCTCTGCTATCTTAGCTGGGCGGCCGATTGAGTTGAAGGTTGGCTCTGGGGATGGAAAGCACCAGGGTGCAGGTGCAGGTGCCCGTGTAGATGCAGCGGCCGTTATCATGACGGATTTGGGGGAAGAGATGGGAATGGCAGGGGGCGTTGTTACGCCGGAGCCCGTGGCCGGGGCTGCGCCGTCGATGGCGAGGGTTGTTGCTAGACCGACCGGCAGTGGATGAGACGATGCATTCCATTGGCAACTCTCACTCTTATTTATCCCTAGTGATTACTCATTGACATTCTGAAGCAAGCGGTTTCGGCTTGAAGCGGGACTTCTTGCTGATCATGGCACATTTATTAACAGCCGGAACCCTAACTGACCGATGCCGCTCGCAAGGATTACTCTCAAGTGACCCGCAGACAAATTCACATCCGAACTATGAGGCGATATGATACTGCGTTGTATAACCTTTTGTTTGTCCTAACTGTATCGACGATATGGTATCCTTCAAAGGCACTGGGTGATGCGAAGGCTTCCTCTTCCAAGTTGCCGTTGCCCCAAACCGTAAAAGATACGGCGAGTGTCGAGGCCTCGTATCGGTCTGGGCCTGATAACATGACTCGAAGCTCGTCTGGCTGGGTCTGGGCCCGTGAGACCAGTCGATCCGTTAGAGAGTGATGGGGTCTGCAGAGTATGAGATTCTGATCGGCATGTCGGGTCGGTGGGACTTCGGGGTTTTTCTACAGGCACTTTAGACAACGAGGTGATATCACTCCCTACTTGTTGATTTGCCCACGAATACTCCTATTCTTAGCGCTGAATTAAACAGGTTCGTGCTGGTTGATTGTGCCTGGTCTCAAATAAAGTACGCAGCGCTAACATTGATTGCAGTGTGACCGAGTTAGGGCTCTGGGCCTGTGCCGCACGGTGACGTTGCGGGTGACGAATATGTGACTGTGATAAGCCTGAACTAGTGTCAGCTAACGGTGGACTGATAACGCTCTATAGCAGATTATTGGATGCTTCACGTGTGGCTTAATATACCTGATACAGGACCCTAGCTGCACAGCCCCGGGGAAGGCCCACAGCGGGTTACGGAGTTTTGCTCATTCTCAGGGTCTTTGCGCTCATGTAGCATGCTTTACGAAGTATGCTCGTATTCATGCAGATAACCATCTTCGAGCAGCGCATGTTTTCGGAGGTGTACTGTTTTTATGGGGCAACTTCTACAAATTCCCCCGACGCCCATATAGCACCCCCGTAAGTCCTAGAGATCGACTATAAGCAGCTTGTCCTTCAGGAGCAACCGACCATCCACCCCCAATGCGGCGACATCAGACAACATCGGACCCCGCGGCATCCATTGATTCCGTACCCAGCGCCCTCTAGACCCAGCCGGCCCTGTCTCAAGCAGACAGCCCGATGAATATCAGCGGCAACGGACGTTGCCAAGAGCCTTCCACGTTCGACACTGAGTCGATGCACCGCATGGGCTCTTCCAAGCTTTTCCCGCCAAGCCGATCAGCAGGGGAGCGTGTGCCAGTTTGACAGCTGAGCCAGACAACGTGCGGCGTGCAAACGGGTAGCGCTTCAGTCCCTGCTGATCTGTTTCAATTGGATTAACTGGAGCGGATTGAAAATTGAAACGCCGAGATTCCTGTGCTCCTGATGGAAGAGAGGGAGATATAAGAAGGAGGGAGCTGGACTCGAATTATTTGCTCTCAGCATCAAACTCATCCGTTCACTATTCGTTGATCTGGTATCAACTTCCCTTCTTTCAAAAACACTATCCATTCATTCAATTCCACCTTGCTTGTATACTATAACCATCAAAATGCTCTTCACCAAAGCTCTTGCCCTTACGCTTGGCCTCACCACCAGCGCGCTGGCCGCGCACGCCGCCCCCCGCAGCCACGGCACCAACAGCCGCAACTTCAACCGCTTCGACAAGCGCTTCAGCTTCCCAATGCCCGAGTCGCAAGGCAGCGAGACGTTCTCGGAGACGTACACGATCTCCGGCAACGAGACGTACGACGGCGGGATGAAGACGTTTGGGCGAGGCGTTGAGTGCAGCGGTCAGAGCGAGGGCGGGGACTCGGATGCCGTCTTTATGGTCAAGGATGGAGGCACGCTTAAGAATGCGATCATTGGCAAGGATCAGACGGAGGGTGTTCATTGTGAGGGGTCTTGTACAATTGAGAATGTGTGGTGGGAGGCTGTTTGTGAAGATGCCCTGAGTCTGAAGACTGGCGATGGTCCTTTCACGGTTATTGGTGGTGGGGCGCAGAATGCTGATGACAAGGTACATGTCGTCTCTTCTTCTATTTAAATAGGTATAGAGCATGGGGTACTGACATTATTCAGGTCATCCAACACAACGGCGGCGGCACCGTCGGCATCTCCGGCTTCACGGCGTACAACTTCGGCAAGCTGTACCGGTCCTGCGGCAACTGCGACGAGATGTACGAGCGCCATGTGACCCTTGAGTCTGTGACTGCTGTCTCTGGCTCTGCCTCGCTGGTTGGCATCAACAGCAACTACGGCGACACGGCCACCATCAAGAGCGACACCTGCGTTTCGGACGTCGACACCGTCTGCACCGAGTACCAGGGCACGGACAACAATGATGAAGAGGTAAGCCTTATACAGCTATCTAAGGTAGAGAAAGAAGCGGTAGGGCTAACGATCATCTGCAGCCTGAGGAGATCAGCTCTGGTCCTAGCGATGCTTGCCAGTACACCGACCCGCTGCCTTCTTGCTAGGTGAGGTCAAGGTTATTTCTGGTTCGTACCGGACATGGCAATAGAAGCTGGCAGTGCTTGTCGGAGTGGTGGTGTTGGATTTGAGAGGGCGCCCGTGGCTGTGCGATCGATAGACAGCTTGACAATGAATCGCTTTGATGCTCGAGTCGATCCCCAATTCTCCGGGGTATTCTGTAGAAACAAAGAAGTAGCAGTAGCGGAAATAGCATCAGGACGTAGTACAGCTTCTTTCATCTCATCTGAACCGCAACACCTTGAAAGATGAGATAAGTACAGACGGGGTATGCTCACGATACCCTCATTCCCCAGATATTTCCTTCCCCGCAATCAAAAATGCCACCCAAGACATCTCGCTGGAGCTCTCTTTCCCTTGACACCTGGTTCTGGGAGATCCTGGCATTGATCTTCGGTGTCTTCGCCTTCATAACCATCTTTGTCATTCTCGCCGTCCTCGACCAGAAACCCTCGCCTACCTTGCCGTCTGGCATAACCCTCAACACCATTATCTTCATCCTCTCGACAAGCTCCAAATCACCACTCATCTTCGCCATCAGCTCCGCAATCGGCCAGCTCAAATGGATTGCCTTCCGACGGGGCAAGAAGCCACTCTCCGACTTGCAGTTGGCAGACGATGCCGGTCGCGGTCCTCTGGGATCCTTCTGGATCATAGTCCGCTACAAAGGAAAAGACCTGATCTGCCTCGGAGCGGCCGTCATTATGCTCTGCCTAGTATTCGGCCCATTCATGCAGCAGATCCTGTCGTATCCAATCCGGATAACGCCTAGCAAAGATGCGAAGCCACACCTCCAAGTCAGCTAGCTATAAGAGAGCCCGGTATCCACTGTTCGACGGTGGCCGTGATCTCCCCATAAAGCCTGTGATCAACGCTGTAATTTGGACAGACAATTTCGATCTCGACCCCATCTATTCCTCGGGGAACTACACTTTTGCCCCCTTCACTTCGACGGGGCTGGTGTAGTGCCTGTTCTGATATCACGGCGTCTGCGAAGTTTACCTACGACGTCTCGTCTAATGGCACGGCTGGACGTATCAAGGGTAGTGATAATGTTACGGATATTCCTTGCGCCGTGCCCTTGTCTTCCCCACCCGGTAGCAGTTCCTCGTTCACCGAGATGCAGAAGTACGTGGACGAGGATCCGCGGATTCTAGGGGCATTGTCTATCCCGGTTGACTATATCCGGGCCATCGAGAGGGTCAACCTGGAAAAGAACGTAACCCTGAGCGGCATACGCAATCCACTGGCTGTATTCTGGCGCGCCCAGGTCGAGGTCCCCCTTAACGAGAGCATGTGGTTCAACCCGCAGATCCACAGCGCCATTCCAGCTCTTCGGTCCGGAGGGATCAAGCTGAAGAACGTCACGGAGTGTGTGCTTACCCCGTGTGCACGAAAGTGCTCCGTCTCCGTGATGCATGGCGTCCCAGCGATCCACACCTCAGTGCCCAAATATGGAGACCTGCTCATCGACACCTCGAAAGAAGGAAACGGCGACTTCTGCTGGAAAGCCCCATCTGTCACTGGAACCAGCGAGCCAGCCAACATCTCAGCCATCGAATTCACCCTGCTCTACAACACCAGCACGGTCGGCACCCGCGTCAGTGCCGACCAAGGCATCATCTGCCCAGAGGAGGTCCTCAGCACCTTCACCAACGCCAGCAACCCATTGACAAAGGCCCCGGCCACCATCATCAGCCACGATGTCATGCCCAAGCCGATCTGGAAGCTCTTGCTGTCCACCGAGGCACGGAGCTTCGTGAAGCCGGCCAATGCCACCGCCGGGCAGTGACTGCTCAGCGAGACGAGCCTGTACGATGACGACGTGCGGGCGCGCATCCAGACCGTGGGCTTTGAGGAAGTGATGGCGAATATCGCGGCGAGTCTGACCAAGGTCGGGATGGAGATCAGCAATGAGACAATGGTTGTTGGCACTATCTCAGTTAGTGTGGTCTATGTGCGGGTTACCTGGGCGTTTATTACCCTGCCGACACTGCTGTTGCTTGCAGGGGTTGTGTTTGTCCTGGTGACTGTGCATGTGAGCAGGAAGGTTGATGTTGGACTGTGGAAGACCAGTGTCCTGCCGGCGTTCTGGATCGGGATTGAGGAGTGGATGCTGGTGAGGGGTGGAGATGAGTCGGATGGGGATAGTGTCGATGAGCATAGAAGTCTGTCTGGGTATCAGGTTATGAGCCAGATGGATGGGAAGGCCAGAGAGACGGTGGTGAGCTTGGGGGTTGTAGAGGACCAGGGGGGGGAGGAGACTGCGGTTGCAGACGGGTAGCTAGATGCCTCCTTTCAAGGTTATAACGAGTGATGATATGATTATGATGTTCATAAACCGCATTCTTTTACCTAGTCAAGTTGATATCACTCTCAAGGATTCAATCCATCCCAGAAGTCCAAGGACCAATACCACGGGACACCTAGAGGCCTCGGTAAAGGGCACCAATCTACCTAAGAACAGGATACTTCCGCGAATTGACTTAGGGTAGGGTTGGAGATCAACGAGCTTGGCCTATACTGATTTCAACGTGTGTCTTAGCCTCCTAGCCCACCTAACGAAACAAGGTCTGCTACTTAGAACTAGGTACCTACGGTATGGTGCCTACCTAGTCCCGAGATAACCATGAGAGACCTTGCACCCTTCAGTCCTGTGCTTCTTCAGCCCTTGATAGGATTTTTGACCCTGTGGTCATCAAGAACACTACCCTACCTACCACCTAAGTGTATTGCGGTGTTGTTGTCTCTGCCATTCCCACCACCTCTACAGGATTTACATAGGTACGGGACAGATGGCCCCCGGGCCGTTTGGAAGATACGTATGGGACAGAGCTTACCCTATCGATAAATATACACCTTACATGTCTTCGTGTCACTAAGATACTACGAAGCTACACCAATAAAAGTGAAATCAAAAAGAAAACCTTACAGTCTTCATTCAGTGGCGATATTCATTCTGCTCTGCTCTGTCTGCTCTGTCTGCTCTGTCTGCTCTGTCTGCTCTGTCTGCTCTGTCTGCTCTGTCTGCTCTGCTCTGCTCTGCTCTGCTCTGCTCTGCTCTGCTCTGCTCTGC
>NW_027395983.1:0-36736 GCF_047715735.1 Aspergillus multicolor | reverse complement strand
TCTGCTCTGCTCTGCTCTGCTCTGCTCTGCTCTGCTCTGCTCTGCTCTGCGCCATGGTAACCATTCGTCCCCATGCATGGAACTGATCTCTCATTTCTCAAGTCTCTTTTTCTTGCTTTTCTGTATTTGCCATTTGTATACGAGTATCGACACCTGACTTCCAACACATTCGAACCCTCCCTCCGGTCGGGCGAGCATGCTAGTAGACTTTGATTTCCGAACTTGAAGTGCAGCCATGTATGCCATCAATGTACTTCCACGGGTGATAATCGTGAGAAGTATGGTACGTGGTGTGATCACTCCTGCGTAGACAGAAGCGGTGCAGCAATGCCAGGGGCACTAGAAGTGTTGTCTCTTAGTACCACATATAATCCAGGAGGGACGAAGATAACTCAATTTCGGGCTCAACGTCAACATCATTAACAACATCATCGTCGTTTTCATTGTCTAGAGTCGGTGAAGGTGGAGGTAAAGATACACGTACATCGTTGCCGACGGCAGGTTACTATACAAGAACGTATTAGTTGATCTTTCCTTTAGGTACCCAAGATAGGAATGGCAAGAGCGTAGGGCGGATATACCCATCCAACAAGGCAATCAAGAGCCGATGCAACGGAGGCAGACTCGAGGACGCAGGTGTCGCGGGTCTTAAGGGCAAGAAGGGTTTTGAGACCAAGAGGAGTCTCGGGAGCAGCAGGGGCGGCGGTTGCGAGGGTCATGGTCATGGCCATGGTCAGGATGGTGGTGAAGCGCATTTTGGTGGTGGTTTAATGGTTTTGTGGTTTGGATTTTGCAGTGTTGTTTGGTTTGGTTAGTGAGAAGATTGGAGAGGATGGTGAGATTGAGAAAGGGAGTCTCTCAGCGGGATCTAAAGGTATACTGATATTAGATCTGAGAAGATATGGAGTCTCTGGCTGCGGCACGGGGGAATAGTGATGGAAATTAGCAGTGACTGAGTCCAGTGAATGCCTAGAGTCAACCTTGAAAGGCATAGAGATTGTCCCCAACTGCTCGAATAAACACTTACTCTAACAAGTTATGCTCTTGCGAATAAACCTCCAATGGGTCAGGCCTGGATTTATTTACCTACACATGTAGAAATGCCGTTGCTGATCAGTCCATTTCCCTTGATCTCCCATGTGGCTCATGTGCCGTGCCTAACAAAGAGGACTTTCTTAAGGAAGGTTGGAGCTTAGCTCCGATTCCACAGTTATACTTTACAGTTCCAACGATTCGTTCCAGAACTCCCAGACATCCAAGCGGGATGGACAATCTCTCGAATCCATGATCGACGTTTCATTGTCTGTTCGCCCAATTCGTCCAGTCCTGGGGCTGCCTACGTAAGTACCCAAAGTACAGGCACCCATCGGAGCAACGGCATCTCAGTGACAAATACTAGCGCTCGGCAGGGAAGGGCTACCTAGCCAACTACGGCACAAAGATCACAGGCGCATCAGTGGCTTTGGTTCTTTGCTTCGTATAGGAGACGCTACTAGACTAACCTAACTTGACAGCCAACGTCACAGCAAATCTGGCGAGGAGTATGAGAGCAGCCGGTAGGGGCAGGAAGACAGTCGACCGCCAAGCCAAAAGAGATCGCTGTGCCTGAGATCAAATGGCTGAAGGCATAGGGCATATAAGAGCAAGGGGGTTTCGAGCAAGAAATGTACACTGCAGGTGCTTCTACTAGCTACCTGGATAGGATACCTTAAGAAATGTCTTTACTATTTCCGCTGCTGAACTTATCCTTTATACGTACCATAGCATAGCATACCGTGCAACGCAGAAGCATTTATCATTTTCTAACTATTCGAAAACCAGCAGAAAGCAGACCAAAGCCCAGATCCCACCTGAAGCAGACCATTGCATATCATGCCAGGTACATGACGGTTACCACTTCGTCCTCACTTGGCCCCTCGCCTGTTAACAGTGTCAAATTCCTTGGGTGTGTTGGCTTTACATACCCAGCCGTAGGGACAGGGGGTCCTCTTCTTGAAGCACGAGTCCCAGCAGGCAACGCGTTTCTCGAGGAGAGGAGAGTCGGTGTCGGTGTCGATGTCGACTTCGGTATCAAGGGTGGTGGGGATTGCGGTCGCCACGGTCGCGAGCGCCGCAAGGGTGATTGTGAGGAGGGCGGAGACGTGCATTGTGATGAATTCATAGGCACTCAATGTTTCGGTCCGTAGCTTGATGTCTGATTGTTTGGAAGATGGCAATGAGGGTGAACTGGCGCTCTTTGACGGAGAGTCGGGCGCATGTACTTATAACCCCTCGGGCCCCGGTCTCTGCTCTAATCATGCATTCATTTCAGATTCAATATGAGAGCTGGGCTGCGCCCGGTGTTAGCCCTGTGCAACTCCCCAGCAGATCTGCACTATTCATCCTATTGAGATGGAGGCTCAGCGAACAAAGAAGGGCAGTTACTGCGCCCTCAACGGTCGTACAATCTCCTCCTTAGCCTTGCGGGCGACCATCTCCTTTCATCGGTGAGTACCTAGGTATCGTTGAATGGCCCGAGAAGTAGCCAATGACATTGGCATCGTCTCGTTGGCTGTGTTGGTTTTTGCTAAGGCGGACAGCTCTCAATAGTCGGGTACAACCTCACCTCTCAAAGGACAAAGGAAAAGCTGTCTCTCAAGCACTATTGCCCTATCTAACCTGCCGCCTTGGCTTATGTTGTCTCTATTTTGGCTTCAGGCAAGGTCGATCGTAAGCCAAGGGAGCACGAGGGCAGTGTGAATCGTTCACCGTGCAATGCCCGAAACCAGCCGGGGACACAAATTGCACGGGAGGGCTGGCTTTGGAGGCAGCAAGGTCTTAGTAAATAGACACGGAGGGTTTGAGATTCCTAGGCCGATTATCTGGAGCTTCGAAGTTGTCACTTCGAAGTTGTCAGGAAGGAGCGACTGCCGTCCAAGGTTCATCGTTTAGCTTCGATCCTCCAACCTTCCCTCATCTTGTCATTTACCACGCCGCCACCTCCCGAGGTCGTCTCTGTCTGGACCGCCTGCTGAGAACGTGAGTGGAACTTACTATGAGGGTCTTTTCTCTGTGCTTATTATAACCCAAGAGATTCCCAAGCTCTCCGATGCAAGGTCTTTAACATTTTAGAGCACGGTATCTACAATTTATCACCTCATTCAGCCCCAACAATGCCTCCCAGCTTGATTTCCCTGCCTTAACAGTTACTACGTGACGGGTCTAGACTGCAGCATGTGCCAGTCCAGCTGTGTGGCAAAGCCCTAACGTCCACCCAAACTCAACCTTGCCAGTTCGCGGGAACCACTTCCGACCATCCATCTAACATCAGCCTATCCTTCTTATTACAGCCTTCGCGGCTTTTGTCGGCATCCGACGACATGATGTCAGGGTCTTCTCGCCTCTCTCGGCCAGACCGATCCATTGCAGACAGGCCTAACTCTCTGGAAACGGCTGAGATGTCGTTGATCATCCCTGGCCGACTGCATCTGCCGCAGGACAAGACGTGACACAATGAAGATCGACCTCGCAGCCCGACTCATCGCCGGCTTTCCCAGTCTAACATGGCTAGGAAACTCGAAGCAATCGCAGCCTGGGGGACGGCCGCCAAGTCCTCCCTCGCCTCTGCCGGTCAACCTGACTGTCTTGCGCGGGGGAGGGAATCAGTCAAGTCCGCTGCTGCATGGGATTATGTTTGAGGTATATACTTCACCAGTCTAATGTGCTGGGTTATCTGCTAATTGACATGGCAATGCAGGAAATGGACCACTCAGGTTCGTCTAGATACCATTCTGCCCACCTCCCAAGCTTGCTTTGCCACCACGCTGAGACGATTGACCTCAACAGGCGACGGCGGCCTTCACGGCAACCTCCTCATAAACAACGGCTTCCAGGGCGACAATCCGGGATTGACAGGATACAAGGCCATTGGAAATGTCGAGATCATGCAATCCCCCAACAACCCCGTGAGCGACGCCATAAAGTCCTCCTTATCTGTCTCCGTCCGCGCCGACGCAAAGGGCCTTGTGGGGTTTGCGAATACCGGGTACAATGGGATTACCGTGCTGGAGCAGTCATACTGGACGAGCTTCTACATGATGGGGGAGTACGCAGGGGCGGTTGTGCTGAGACTCATTGGGACGAACAATGACAACGTCTATGCGAGTCGCAACATCACTGTGAGAAGTACTAGCAGCAGATGGTCCAAGTATGAAACCAAATTCGACGCAAGGGCGAGCGACGTCGCGGAGAACGAGTGGCAGTTGCTGTTTGACGCGACGGTTGCCAGGGGACATCCAATGCGCTTTGGACTGGTGCAGTTGTTTCCGCCGACGTATAAAAATAGGTATCTGATCTATACGAGGTTGTTGTTGTTGCAAATAGGGCTAATTGGGCTATTCAGGGTTAACGGCCTGCGCAACGACATCGCCCAGCCGATCGCAGACCTCAAGCCCAAATTCCTGCGCTTCCCGGGTGGTAACAATATGTACGCCTCTCTAGCAATATAGACCATGTCTAACTGGCCAGTGAGGGACTTAATATCGACACGCGGTGGAAATGGAACGAGACGATTGGCGCGGTAGTAGACCGACCAGGACGACCGAGTACGTGCCCTCTACTACAACAGACAAAGCTAACTGCGCAGGCGACTGGCATTACCCCAACACCGACGCTCTGGGCCTGGACGAGTATCTCTGGTGGTGTGAAGACATGAACATGGTCCCCGTGCTGAGCGTCTGGGACGGCAAGTCGTACGGGGGCATTGTCTCCGGCGACGACATGCAGCCGTATCTCGTCGACATCCTCAACGAGCTCGAGGTACCTCCCCTTTCCCACTTTCTACTTGTCTCTAACAAGTACAGTATCTTGTCGGCCCCAGCTCCTCGTACTACGGTTCTCTCCGCGCCCGCAACGGGCGTCAAGAACCCTGGTCCATCCAGTACATCGAAATCGGCAACGAAGACGACTACTCCGGAGGCTGCGACACATACCCAGACCGACTGGTGCAGATCTACGACACCATCCACAACGCCTATCCCAACATGACCCTAATCGCAAACAACATGGAGGAGATGTGTCTCCCCGAGAACCCACTCCCAGGACTCTGGCACGACTACCACTACTACCGCAACGCCGATGACCTAGCCGCCATGTTCAACTACTGGGATAACCACGACAGAAATGATAAAGTGCTCGTGGGCGAGTACGGGTGCCGCAACGACAGTAACCCGGACGGCATATACTGGAGCTTCGTCCAGGGCTCTTGTGCAGAGGCCGTGCATATGATCGGGCTCGAGCGGAACAGCGATGTCGTGATGATGGCTGCGTATGCGCCGCTGTTACAGCATTTCGGGTATACACAGTGGTCGGTGCGTCTCCTCCACCCTCTATCTGATATCTGAATACTGATGAAATGGGTGTGTGCAGCCCACCCTCCTCGGCTTCGACTCCCGCCCCAACAGCCTCACCCTGTCCACAAGCTACTACGTGAACCGCATGTTTTCCACGAACCAAGGCTCCTACGTGCACCGGGTGCACTCAACCGCCGATTTCGGACCGTTGTACTGGGTCGCGACCTCCAACGCCACGGCGTACCAGGTCAAGCTCGCCAACTACGGGCACACCAACCAGACGGTCAACATCCTTGTTCCTGGCGTTGGACGCGGAATTCTCGAGATGATTTCGGGTCCCAAGGATGCGAGCAATCGGCCGGGTGATGCGAAGATCGTGCCTGTCCTTAGCAATATCACGCATAGTCGGGCTGGGTTTACGGTGCATATGCCGCCGTTTGGGGTTGCGGTGTTGGTTGTTATTTTTAGGGGGGAGGGGTTGTAACTCATTCGACAAAATGGAGGAGGGAAGAGGACATTATATGGAATATGAATATGATAGGTGAGAGAGGCTTGATGTATTGTTGAAGGTTATTGTATCATCTAGTATACTAGTACGCTAAAGCTAAACTGCAAATCCAAACAGACAGAAGAAAGGAAATGAGTCAATAGTACCACGCATACTCGTCAAACACAGCGACCGGCCATTCCCTGCCTCCCTTCCCTCCAGTTCTCTCTATACCAGTATCAGGCATAAACAGATCATCCCCGACATACCCTCCCTCCCCCTCATTCCCCCCGGGTACCATTCCCGTAAAAACCCCCCCAAACTGATGAAAAGCACACCAAGCACACCTCACCTCCATCGTCGCATCGAACATGCGCCAACTAAACCTGAGCCCAAAGTATTTACGGAGCATATACTCGACGAAAAACGACACAGGCGGCGGCGTCTTATGCACGGGGTTGGCATTGTAGCAGTTCGGTAACCCCGAGACGTCCCAGATTTTCTTGAGGGTGTTGTGCATGTTTGGGTAGCCGAGATACTCTTTCTGTGTAGAAGTGCAGGTAGAATCAGGGGAGATTGTTTCGCTAGTGGGTTTTGGGAGGGTTGGCGTTGCGAACGCCACATGTGCCCCGGTGTTCTTGTGGCGAATCGTGATATCCATCAGCGTGAACGAGCCGAAGAGGAAGACGCCGTCGAGCTTATGTGTTACTGGATCGGATGTGTTTTCGGATGGTGTGTCGCCCGGCAGGGAGATGAGGTAGCGGATGTCGTTGTCGATTAGGGCGAGGAAGTGCAGGAGGTGGGTGAAGAGGGTTTTGTGCTGCGAGAGAGGTAGGGAGAGGGGGTTTGTGGAGGGGGTGCCGAGCCTCTGAAATAGATCTCTCTGGCTGGATGGTTTGGAGGGAGACGGTGAGGGATGTTGATGATGTTGTGAGGGTGGGGGATGGAGAGAGTGTCTCCTGCTCTCCTGCAGAAATAGCTCTTCCAGGGGCTTGAATGCCTCTTCCCACCCCCCTTCTTCGTAGCCTTGGGTACTGTACAGCGGGATAGACTGGAGATAGCGCTTTTCTTCCTCGGTGAACCAGACGGGGTGGTACTCGCTATTTGCACTTCTTGGTACCTTACCCTCGAGCATTGAGAGGAGGGAGTAGAGGAATCCTTTTGGTTTCTTGTCTGAAAGTAATGGCTCATAATATGCTCGACAGAGGACCGCACCTGCAGTGAGATACCGGTATACGGCTGCATGGTATCCCTCGCGCCAGGTAGTCCATGTGCTCTCTGACCAGGAGAGACTGTCAAAGTACCATCTGTGCGGGAGGAAGTTCCTTTTCTTGTCGCGGCCGCAGCGGGTGCGGGATTCGAGGTAGCTTGCTAGGCGGGCGAAGGATTGGATTTGCTGCACTTCGGGTAGTGTTGGTTTTGAGTCGTCGCCGGAGAGGTCTTTCATGGGGAAGGGCGTTGGTGGGAGTTGCCCGCGCAGGATGCTGGATTTAGCGATGGTTGTTGCTCGGACCTGACGGGTTGCAGTCAATTATTAGAGCTTTTTATGAGGCTAGGGATGGGGAAACGTACAGCGATCAGAGCCTCTGTAAACCCAGGGACAGCCGCCTGCCCGACCTGCCACAAAATGGTGCGCTGGTTGTTCTTCCAGACGGTGTAGAGCGTTCTGGATGATAGGATTAGGGCGCGAAGCTGGGCGAAGGATGTGCAGTTCTGGAGAATGATGGCGAGGAGTTCCTCCGGGAGAGCTGTGAGGGTCTGCATCGCTGCTCCCTTGCTCATATTGATCGGGTTGACTTGATTGTGTTTGATCTGGGGTCTTCAGTTGTTAGTTTAGGTCGCTGTGACATAGTCGGCGCTGACGTACCTTGTCTGAGCCCGTCCGCCTACTTACTATCCCAGGTCACCAGGGTTGACTATCAGTTCGGATGTACAATTCTCGACAACCCCCTCAGTATATCGGCTTGCGGCGCGGAGTATCGGATGTGCCTTTGGTCAGTCGCTCACGCTCAAAGTCGTTTCAAGCTATGCATACGTAGAAATAGGCTCTCAAGCAACAGATAAAGCTCCAGAGTAAAGAAGAGCTCCTCTCAGAAGCATCTCGATTGTTGTATTTGAGGAATCCATGATGCGGAGAGCAGGCGCCTCGAGGGACAGTGGCAGCCCCAAGGTCCCCGGCGCGCATTTCCACCAGGGTTCCTGACGCGCTTGCGACATCATGTCCAATTCGTGCCGATCCTGACTTGGATCATCTGCTCAAACAGTTAGCGGTATGCTGAGAAGAATTCTGGTGTTCTTGCCTGTCAATAAGCAGTCTAACCTGCATACGTCCCCGATCCCCCGAGTCATCTCCTACTGGGACTGTCTCCACTCCAGCATCCCAAGAATTCAGCGATAAAGCCAACTCCATCACGATAAGGACAGAATAATGACAATGACAATGAAAAGCTGATAAGTGGATTCCAAGATGTCGCAGGGCGCAGCAATGTCCAGAGAAGGCGTTGTCGATGAATGTTCCCAGAAGGCGTCCCCACCTTTATCTTCACCTGCTGCCCCTCCTCCTCATCCTCACCCTCACCCCTCATCTCCTCTCCAACTCCAACTCTCATCTTCACCATCTCTCTTTCTCATCTTCTCTTCCCTCCCTTTAATTCAATCAATTGACCACTACAAAAATGTCCCTCAGCAAATACCGCCTCCTAACCTTCGACGTCTACGGCACCCTAGTGGACTGGGAATCCGGCATCATCGCGGCGCTACAACCCTCTCTTCAAAAATCGCAATCCCCTTCCAAACCAACCCGCTCGCAAATCCTCCACGCCTACCACGCCCTCGAACGCGCCCAACAAACTGCCACCCCCTCCATGCTCTACTGCGACGTCCTGGCTACAATCCACGGACCCTTATGCGCAAAACTCTCCCTCCCGACACCGAGCGAATCCGAGTCCCGCGAATTCGGCGAGTCCATCGGAAACTGGCCTGCGTTCCCCGATACCGTGCGCGCTTTATACAGACTGAAGGAGAAATACAAGCTCGTGGTGCTATCAAATGTAGACCGGGAGTCGTTCGCCAAGACGAATGCCGGCAGTCTTCAGGGCTTCGAGTTCGATGCGATCATCACGGCGCAGGATGTGGGGTCTTACAAGCCGGACATACGCAATTTCGAGTTTATGTTGGAGCAGGTCAAGGAGAGGTTTGGGGTTAGTAGGGAGGAGGTGCTCCAGACGGCGCAGAGCCAGTTCCATGATCATCATCCGGCGAAGAAGGTGGGGGTAAAGAGTGTGTGGATTGTTAGGCCTGGGGCCATCATGGGGAATTTGGAGGAGAATGTTTTTGATTGGAAGTTTGATACGCTTGGGGATATGGCGGATGCGGTTGAGGCTGAGGCTGAGGCTGAGCAGCAGTAGGAGTAGGAGGGTTGCACTGGTTATGGAGGGTTTCACGCTTTGTATACAGTTAAGTTGGGACGTTTATGGCATGCATATGTAGTTGCAATTTAGAGTATAATTGCTACCAAAGAGAACGTATTCTAGACGGATGATTGGGGTATTAAGGAAGGAAGGAATGCCGAAGCAAATAACAGAATTAAGACAATAGACAACATTAGACAATCTGAGTATGGCGTAAATGAGACCAAGACAACCAAATCTGGCATGATGCTCTTACCCAGTGTTGTTTCCTAGTAGAGAGACGCCTTCTGTCATACAACTCCATCACGCCACTGCAACACATCCAACTACCCAACCGAAATCCCCCTAAATCTTGCCCGGCGCAGACTGCGTCATAGGAAGCACCTGCACGGGCCCCGACTGTGCAGAATACATTGCAACATCATCCTTGACCTGGGTAGAGCCAGCAACAAGCAGCGCATTAACAAACGCAATGGCATAAAATAAGCGAGTCAGGAAGACCTGCGCATCGCCCGAGCGCTCAAAGTACTTCCAGGAGCGGAACGCATCGCCGTAGTTTGTGTCTGCGAAACCGCCCATGAGCACGAGGGTTAGGGCGAGCGTTGAGAGAGCGAGGGTTGCGATTAGGATCAGTAGTTTCTGCGTCGCACACAAGGTTAGTTTCTGTGCTTCGTATGGTAGGATAAGACTGGAGGGGGTTGGACATACGCCTCGTCGTAGACTCTCCTTCCCCAGCAATGCATAGCCCATATTGCCCACCGCCAGCAGCGCCGCCAGGAACAAGAAGACGTAGTACGTCATGCTCAGGTTGCGCGAGGACTTGACGAGGTCGATGTCGATGCTCTCGCCCGTGCGGTAGAGCGAGTCTTGGATGTGGCTGTAGACGGCGAGGCTGACGAGGAGGAAGATGCCTGTGAGGGCGAGCCAGGCGGCGTGGACGTAGAGGGTGAGGGTTGCGATGTTGTCGGGTTTCCCGTCGCCGCTGCGCTGGAGTTTCAGGCAGATGGGGAGGAGGATGGCGATGATGAGCAGGAATATGGAGATGCTGTTGAACCATTGCGTGGCTGTTTGGGCCTGCTGGTATTTGTCGTAGCGCATTATAACGCATTCCGTTAGGATGAGGGTTAGGGTGTCGATGAAGAGGTACCTAGTAGAAAATTATTAGGAACGCTCGTTCATAGATGGGTGGGGACATACAAAATAGCAAGGAATATCGACACCGGGAATAAGAACCACTTCGCGAAGCCTGCGCCTGCACCGCTCTTCTTCATCTTGAGCAATCGGAGCACGGTGAAGACGCCAATGGCAACAAACAGGATGAGGTAGATCACGTCGAATGCAAGATCGACTCTCGGGCCCGTGGTCTTGAATGCGACCTCCGACACGCACGAGGAGCTGGTTCCCTGGATGGTGTAATCAGACCCAAGCGCACCAAGACTATCAGAGCTTGACAGGGTATCGTCGCTGTCATCGTCATCATAGCTCGAAACATAACCGGTCGAGGTAGGCTGGGAGGCTGTGCCGGTTGCGGTGGTGTAGTCAGACCAATCGATGTCCAGGTCGTCGTCGTCAAGGCCGTAGTCCGACAGGCCGATGTCGTCTAGGTCATCGAGGTAGTCCTCCACGGTGGACATGATGAACTGCTTTGTTTCCGTTGACTAAGTGATGGTTGAGACGAGAAATTGGAAAGCTCGGGAAGTATGGGTCGACAGAAACAAGATTTCCGCCAGGTCAATGGTACCATTTGTATGCTCTAACTCCTTGTAGGATTTTGGCACGCCTTCAGCTTTCTAACGCCATCGACCAGGAAGCTCGTATACCAGAAATTCGACCCGACGATCCTGCGGATACAGTTGGTCCGAAGCTAGCATGGCGGCTCCAGCACAGCAATACGAGGTTTAAAATAGTCCCCTTATTCTTGGCCCAGCAAGCTGAGGAATCAAAAGCTGTTGAGCAGTGCTTTGGACGCTAGTGGCATCAAGATCGTATTCAACCTTTGTTTGCTGGCGAGGCTCGTGTGACTGTGTGCAACAAGACCTCTTTCTGGATTGGAGGTGGCCAGAGCGCTTTATTTCTCGCCCGACCTGCTGCAGGAACAAGGTGCGCCACGAGGCTCCTGTCATTTCCCCACGCGCCGGGCTGTCAGGGGTCTGTTCAGCTGGTATGCAGGCACCATGTCAATGCTGAAGAATGCAGGTGAGCAGTATGCATTCGCGCTTGTCCCACATCACAGATTTGGGAAGCGCAAGGAAGCCTGATCGTTGACTCACCTCTAAAGAAGCTTTCGATTCAGTCTTTCGTTGAGAGGAAGTTGAGCTGTCTGCCCTCGTATCGCCAAACCATATCCGGCGTCTTGGCGAGATGCCACAGCCTCGTATGCTGCAGGAAGACGGTGACTGGCGAAGGTTGATTGTCAATAGCAGAATAATCTCAGACTCAGTGCGGCCGACCATGGGAAATCCAAAGAAGTATAATGCTTTTTGAGGGTCTTCTCCGGTCGCAAAAGTTTTGATCCGTCGGAATGGCGGCACTGCGCAAGTATACCATCTCTCGACAATCCCTTCTAGGTCGAAAGCGCCGTGGAAAATTCAATCCAGGCACAGAATCCAGTCTCCATCTAGCTGAAGCGAAAGTACCTGCCTACGAAGGTCAGCGCTTACTCGTATGCTGTGAAACTCAAAAGCAGGGGCATATCATGACAGGGTGGGAGCAACTTGAGACGTATGTTAGGGGATTGCGTCAGTTCAACAAACGTGCTTCTATGATAGGGGCCACTTCCAAATCGACAAGAGGGTCTTTGCATGGGAGTAATGTAGGCTTTGATACGGCGCTCAGTTATGGAGCGGAATGCAGAGAGACCGCAATACGGTAAATATGAGGAGGTTCCAATTGAAACATTGTTCGCTTCAGAGACGTTTCTCAGTTTGTGCATGTTGGGTCCTCAATGGCTGCTTAGTGGACAAGCAAACTTGCATTTGCATGTCTGCTGGAAAGCATGTTGTATAGCGATATCACAGTCGTTTGATGCCTGGGAAGCGGCAACAATCCCTAGACATCTCCGCGGATATCTTCAGCCCTGCAGCCCGAGCTAGACTCAAGCCTCCCAATCCGTCGTCGCCCCAATCTCCTCCCCATCAACCGGCAAAAGGAAATCACTAGGCTCAATCGTGCCATCTGTATTCCGCTCCCCCTGTACAAGCCCAACATCAACACTCACAAATCTCCCATCATCCCAGTCCTCACCTCCATCCCACGAATTGCCGCTCGAGATCTGCTCGTCACTAAGCGCGGTCGGGGACTCTCCATTAGAAGCGGCAACATTCCCCTGCAGCGTCGCGACCACAGTGTTAAACTTAAAGCCGACCTTGGCGTTGTCCCACGCTGTGTTGCGGGTAAGCACGAAGTTGCCCGGCTGCGAGTTATCGGTGAACCCGTCTTTCGCGTTGTCGAAGGCGATGCTGTTTGTTATGATGTGGTCCGCCGGGCCAATGTCTGCGTCGTCGCCGCCGCCGAGCTTGAAGCCGTTGCCGTCGCCTTCGAAGGGGGAGAAGCCCCAACTGTATAAAGTTTAGGAAGGCTCGAGCAGAAGGGTGTGTCAGAGCTTCTTACCGGTTGAAGCCGTTGCCCCATGCGATTGTGTCTTCGATTGTTACGGCGGACTTGAACTCCCTGCTATTGTGAGATGGGGCATAACCATCGCTGGAGTTGAAGCATACCAAAGATCCAGTCCATCGTCGACGTTGTTCCAGAGTCGTGCGCCGCGAAGGATATTACCCTCGCCGGAGCCCTCCTTGCAGGCGAAGCCATCCGCGCTTTCGCCGTTCTTGCGAGGGTCGCGATTGCCGTAGGAGTCGAGGTACAGCACGAGGTTGTTCGACGAAGCGCCTTGTAGCTGGAAGCCTGAATTGGTGAGCATCTGGGGCAAGCAAAACATGAGAGGAGAGTCGTTATACCAGTCTCATAGTTGTCCCGTGTGACAAGGCGCTCGTAGTGGTTGTTTGATGCATCTCGCGCGTAGACACCGTATGGGCCGTTGATCAGCTCGAGGTCATAGAACTCCCAGTAGTCCGCGTCTTGGATGTGCAGAATACCGCGGTCTGAATTGTCAAGAGATGCATCTAGGTCTGCTGGTGTTCTAATCCATGTGTTAGCTGTGTCCGCTATCCAGGGTTCTGTACCTACCCCGAAAGCTCTTCGCCATCAATGATAACCGATTCTCCCTCATAAGCACGGAGCACATACGGCGCTGAGGCCGTGCCGCTTTTGGTAATCTGGATGTTCGTCGTCGGGGTGTACGTCCCGCCACGTAAGTAGATCGTTGATCCCGCTGTAGCCTCGTCGACAGCTAGTTGGATAGACTGGAAAGGCGCATCGATCGTGCCCGCAGCATCGTCCGAGCCATCAGGTGAAACATAGATATCCGCCGCAAGTACGGCGGAGGTTACAGCGGCCAGGACCCAAATCAATTTTCCCATCATGACGTTTGTGGACCTGAGCTTCCGAAGACAAGATTGGGATGGGGTCCCATACTTATACCGAGACAACGCACGGCATCAGCTCCCATTGTTGGAAAATCACCCTGATGACACGGGATATTCGTGCTCGGCCAAGCCTGCAGAGGCCACCACGGTTTCATCTTGATTCCCGTTCGCATGCTGATCTGCTTGGCTCACTGTGCAGAACTTGGTCCTTGGCCCTGGCCTTGCTTGTCATACTCCCCCAGCGCCCGCGCAAGTAGCTCAGGATACCATCTCCGACCAACATCCTGGTGACTGATAATGCGATGAATGAGCGTTCCCTCTCCGGTGCGACCGCGGAATATCTTATTAAACGTAGCCTCAGCGTCCGACCGCGCCTTCTCATCACCAACTAACTCCTTAATATGTGCCGGAAAATCCAAGTCGATATCCTCAACCGCCAAGTCCAAGCTCATCCCCTGGAAGACGGGAATCGAGAACCGCGGCCCCAGCGGCGCCCCATCCACATCAACATAATTCGATGGCGCAAGATTAACACGGTGTGTCGTCGCCGTACAGACACCACCCGTAAGTGCTTCCAAAGCGCGACCGATATTAACAACTAACGACCCCTCGATCGGTGGAGCGGGGACCCAGACCCCGGATTTATTCTGCACCTCCAGGCCGTGATGGGGCGTGGCCTGCAGGAGGAACGTCAGGAACTCCGAGTCCTTATGGGGTCCGACGCCCTGGGAGTCGGCGGTGCTTGGTGGTGGTGGGTACTTGATTAATTTCATCTTCTGCTGCACGGGGTCGTCGAAGAATTGCTTCAGTGCTGATGAGGGCAGGTCCAGGGCTTCGGCGATGAGGACCTGGAAATTATCCGCCACTGGGCTTAGTTCTGCCAGGTATGCTTCGACAGATTGGCGGAATCCGGGGATTGCGCTTTCGTCGGGCCACTGGCGATATTAGTTGCAGCCACTTTGTGGAGGGGGTAGGGAATACCTGATTTGGGCCGCGAATGTTCCTATACAGAGGTTCCCCTGGCCCAGGCGCAGGAAGCTCCGTCGCAAACTATCGCCTTTTAGTATCTCCTTAGGTCTGAATTTGTACTGCGTAAAGGGTAAACGTACATCAAATTGTTCTCGATAATCTTGCTTCCGGGCAGTGATCTCGGCCCCAAGTCGCGAGTAGCCGAGAAAGTGCTTGCTATTCACCATCTCTATCTCGAGCTTCTTCTCCAGTGGAAGGTCAAAGAGCGCTTTGCATTTTGTGACAAGGTTTTGCCTGATTTCTGATGCGATGGGCGCGTTGACGAGATAGAAGAATCCCACGTTGACCAGAGCATTGCGGAGATCGGCAAGGAAGGCTGGCTTGTTGGTTGTGATTAGGGAGTAGTCGAGGATGGGAATCGCTGTGAAGGAGTGGGATTGGATGGCCATCTTGATAACTCTGATTATATTAATATCTTAGGAGAGGGGTGGGTGGGAGTAGAGTTGTGTTCTGGCGGGGTCAAACAAATTAATTCATCACGATGCGGCCGATTCGTCATCATCCCCGGACTTCGCGCGACCCATGGAACTATATATGTACAGTATGTGCAGGTAAGCTAGTTAGATGGCTATCCGCTATCTTGAACATAGCGCTGAAATAGTAAAAGATGATTGTTCTTTCCGAGTACGGTAGGATCGATATACTCTTGAGGAGATCTTTCTTCCGTTGCATTACCGTAGTAGTCTGTCAGCTCATAGGCATTGTCAACGACTAACATTGTCCGCGGACTCGCCACGCGGAAACATTGCTTACGCGCGATAATGACAGACACGTGCGCTTTTGTAGAGTCGGACCAGGCACGTAAAGTATTAGCGGACCTTGCTTTGGCTGGGACAAGTCGATTGACAGCCCAGATGCTTCAGGTTCTTCAGCAGGGAACAAATTTACTTTATGTGATCAAATCCGGCAATGTAATAATATGCAATGGGGCGATAGCTCAGTTGGTAGAGCGTTAGACTGAAGTGTTCTAAACATCAGTCATTTAATCTAAAGGTCGCTGGTTCGATCCCTGCTCATCCCATTCTTTTTTCCTTCCTTTTCCCACACCTTGCCCTGTCGAAATTCCTCTATATTGTCAATATACAAGCAAAAAACCATCAAATGGGGCGATAGCTCAGTTGGTAGAGCGTTAGACTGAAGTGTTCTAAACATCAGTCATTTAATCTAAAGGTCGCTGGTTCGATCCCTGCTCATCCCATTTCTTTTTTGCCTTTCGCTGCTTGACATGGGGAATAAATGCCATTAGGGATATTTTTTTTTTTTTACTATAGAGGGATCACGGATATCTATGCATGTTTCCACTTTGCGCCGGTTGTTGAATGAGTGATGGTGGCGGCATGCATATACAACCTTCAATCAAAACCAATATGAAAAGTCTTGAACTGGAGAATGGGATCACACACTTAGATAAATGGTAATATCTAGATGCAGCCTGGTTCAGCAGAGCTTCCATGTCTAGTTCCATCTGATAACTCCAGCAGATTGGTAACACCATATTATCACTTGATTGAACTCCATATATCAACACAGCTCAGGGTATATGTACATCGTGCGTTAGTATTCTGCGTAACTCAAAACAGGATACAGCATCAGAAAATAAACATCCTCCATCCATCATCCATCATCATTGACCGGTCGCATCGATTACAGGAAAAGAGCAAAGGCCATGGCGCCAGCAGCGAGGGCGACATTGGCAGAGATAGCGGCAGCACCACCTATAGAATGTGTGAGAAGGCGCTCTTCATAGGTATCAGGCTAGGAATAGTAATAGGAACACTTACTACACAGGCCATTGGCCTCATCCATCAGGGAGCTAAAGTCCAACTTGGAAATCTCCTGGGTCTCTGCGGTGGTGCAGTTGGCGCTTGTGATACATGTGGTCAGGTCGGTCTTTGCGGTGCTGAGGGTGTCGCTACTCGGGGTGCCGGCTTTGCACAGGCAGTCGGTGTCGCTCAGGTCACAGCCGGAGATATTCTCAAACACGTTGCCGACGCAGCTTTGCAGACATTGGGGAAGCGACTCTTGGATGAGGTCTTCGGCGGTCTCGGCCATAACATTGGTGGCGGCGGCACCGAGGAGAGCGAGAGGGACGAGGAAGCGCATTATGAGATGTGTGGTTTGGTATAGGAGGTAGAGATGTTTTTGAGGGCGAAGGTGGGGGAAGAGGCTTATTATATAGAGTCAAAACGAGTCAATGGGGGACTCATTTCCAGGTTTGAGCGAATCATTTGAGGCTCAAGGGGGAGCTTTGGTTGACAAGTCTTCTGGAGCTGAAGCATCATGCTCCCAACTCAGACATCCCGAGTCACTGCTCAAACTTTGTCGGTTGGACTGAGGAGATATGAGATGACAATCGGCGAAACAGAGACGAATCCGTGCCAGATCAACGCTCCGCATCATTTCTGGGCGTCAAGCTAGTGCCAGGTTTGGGGCCAATTCGACCGCGATCTCGGGACGTGTCCAGGCATTCAGCCCCTGGGACCGAGCTGAAACGATTCGACAGTGTGAGCTCGTGAAGAATCAACTCGATTGTTCGCAAGGGTAGTACCATTCCCGTGAGCTGTCTGTCAATTGCTGAGCTTCAGTGTTCGCTATGGATATCGAGGTCTTATAGATTATAGATTTGTCCCGAGAATCAAATCCAGGGTGAAGCCTGAAGAAATCAGCCCAAGGGTGGCTGACTACCAGGCTTAGACTGGAAGAGACGCCCGAAACCATCAGAAACGGTCCCTGGATTTGTGGATATCGTCAAGAATCAGAGTTCAGCGCGACTCGCGAGCTTGAAATTTGGTCGCAGTCTCCACTCGTGGTCGAGAACGTTGCTTGCCAGCTCCGACAATTCCAGTAGTTCCTCGGAGTATGTCGATGTAAACATCCTTCAGCAGTACTCATCAGATTGTGAGTCACGCGATTGCTGATTCCATGCGTCTTGTTGGTCCAAAGCGCAAGGGGGACGAACCGAGTGCCTGCCACCGAGTCATGGCGATCGCGGCGTTGAAAGGGGCTCTCTAAATATAGCCGAGCTGCGATCGCGCAGTTTTCCCGACATCACAGATCACGTCGGTTTCATAACATGTCTGAAAGCTCGATGTGTTTTCTCGGAAGATTGCGACCAATCGCTGGTGTCAATCAATAATGCGGTTGTCGAGATACCCATCATGGGAGGCTCAGAGCATACCAAGCGACAAATGCCCTGCATGTCTAGCGCAGGTCCTGGCGCTGTGCCGAGAGCCCATCAGCACTAACGAGCCTTATAGGGCGCAGCTTGGATATCTGACCTTGATCTGGGTGGTACCGTGGTAGCAAGCAATCCTCAATCCGGATTCTCTAGCGTCATGACCATCCCAGGGTCTAGAGAGCAGGCAACACAGTTGTTGTTCCCCAGCCTCGATCGCAGATTAGTCCTATCTTTTGCGAGTTCCGTCCATCAACCAAAGAAGCTCACGAAGAAAGGCCGTGATCGAGCGAATCACGAAGGCGACCGCGATGGCATTTCTGGTCGATGATGGTGGTTTACATCATGGCGCGAACTGCAGGCTGGAGTCTTGCGTCAGAGTGTGCGGATGACTAACCCGCTCAGAGGACTGCCATCTATAAGAGCGCCTTTGGACTCGACAATAGCAGGCTAATTTCATCAAATATATCATCAAGAGGAAATCAAAACACAATGAACAACTTTAGTCAGTTCGGCTCTCACCTCTCAGACCAGCACCAGGGCAAGCAGACCGGTGCCAGCGGCGGTCAGACTGGATCGGCTGGCCAGACCGATTATCTTGACAAAGGTACCCAACATCTAGAAAGCATTTGAACAGGAACTTCAGCTGACTGGAATAAAGGCCTCAACGACGCCGAGCAGAAGTACGGCGGGAAGTACTACGATGCCGAGAAGGTCAAGCCCATGAACAAGAAGATCGGCGACGCCGTCAAGGGCAAATTCCATGAGGTGACTGGGTTAGTACCTTTGCCTCGTCGAGGAAGAGGTCTTACTGATTTAATTGGATAGTCACAAAATGCCCGGATCTCATTAGACTCTCGAGTGTCTCCAACCTCAGTTATGTGATATGAACTTCTACGTGATGTACTATAGTGCGAGGCTACCGCAATACCTCGATGTATCCCATTCTGCGGCATAATCTGTTTCTTATATACACAAACGCAATTAGCAATCTCTTACTTGACAGATATTCTCAACTAGTCTCTTGCAAGTGTTCATGTTCCCTACTGTCAAAGGTTCAATCACGTGTACATGGTGCCTTCCTTGCTCGAGCGTCGACTTTCAACTTCTTCTCCCCTTCGTCTCTACCTTATCAACACAGTCTCCAGCCGATCGCCTCCCCTATAACCACTGGAACTACCGATTTGTCCTTCGCAATGCGTTCAACCGAGTGCTACCTCCTCCTGGAAATAACGGTCCAGCAGTGCGCCTACCTAGGGCGTTGCAGGTACACGGAACTGGCCCGTTTATCTTCCTTGCAAAGTGAAAGAAGTCTGTTTTTTTTTTTATCTCGGTAGCTCTTATCTCAGGGCCATTCCAGAATCACGTCAATGACCATGATCCTCACAAGGAATAAACCCCTAGTTTGGAGAGTCACCTAGCCAGCAAGGCACAGAGACTTGGAAAACCGGGGAGTTGAAATTCGAGAAACTCGGGCAGACCTAAGGTGAGTAGTGTACACGATCTTAGCAATGCTGCTTTCTGAAAGCTAAGGTTGCCCACTGGGTATAACGCTTTAGAACGAAAAGCGAGTGTTTCAGGTGGCCAAGAGGCTTCGACCAATGCCAATTGCCGAAGTCCGACAGTCACACACAAGGGCCCGCGGGGGAAGACGTCGCCGGCTTTGTCTCAGATCTATGATGCGAGGTACGACCTCGGGGCGACTCGATAGGGCGAGGTATCGTGTTCGTCCGCAGCCTGGGTTATCACCGTCTCATGACTATTACGCACTATTTACAGAGCTGGAACGAGAACTCGACTACAATGACCAGTTTCATGCTTACAAACTGTTTCTTCAGAGAGCATTGTTTGCTGAAAGCAAAAACACTTGCAGATTGTCTCCAACACAACTATAAATACACGGGCGTTTTGCCGCTCTCAAATATACTCAAGACCGACGTTTACACAACGGGCCATCCGCTTGAGAAGTCGATGGCGTTCCATCCAAACAGCTTCTGGCCATCGCCATAACCAATGTTGGTATCGACGTAATGGTAGTACAGCACAGGGCCGAGGGTTGGGTCGGTGAAAACACCTTGGCCACCCGGGCCATAAACGTTGTCGTGACTCTCCAGTACAACAGTACCACCGCCGTTAGTGCAAGAGACACCATTTGCATCGACCTAGACGCGGTTAGCTTGTTTCGACGGCACATATCGAATGGGAACTTACGAAGCCACCAGTGGCGGACGAGGAGCGGCAAGCCTTGATCTTGTATTCCTCGCCAGCAGCCGGCCTAGATGTGTCGTAACTGCAGCACTTGCCCTCCGAGAAGAAGAGGTAGTAGTAGTCGCCATACTTGTACAAGTATGCGGCTTCAACGGCGTGCTCGCCAGCCGGTTGGTATGCAATCTGGTATGATGCGGAGGCGACAGAGGTGGGAGGAGAGTTCATGGGCGCCTGGTAAAGGTTGCCCCAGAACGAACCGAAGTTCATGTACCAGCTTCCACCGTCATTGAAAAGGTTGCCGTCGATGGCATTGTATGGCTTCGAGGAATCGGATCGTACGCCTGTTGAGCCGTGGTCGGTCCAGGAGTTGAGGTCCATGGTCTCGGAAGTCGCCAGACCGATCGCAGAGTTTTGAGAGCCGAACGACGAGACCGAATAGAGTGCATAATATACACCATTGACGAGCTGAACATCAGGAGCCTACAAAATATGTGATGTTAGCACTTTTTGCGGTATGATTGACTGCCGATCAGTGATCACGTACCCAGAGATCGTCATTCCCAGGCAGATCGATCGACGAACCATCCGGCAACACAGACCCCAGCACAGTCCATGGGCCCTGGATTGACGAAGCAGACGCATAAGAGATCTTGTTTCCGGTCGAGAAGCGGAAATACGTGCCATCGGACTCACGACGGATCAAAGCCGGGTCGTGGATGTTGCACGCACCGGAGCATGCTCCAGGAGAAGCATAGCCATAGGCCGCGCCCACAAAAAGGGACGCCGAAGCTGCAAGAATGGGCAGATGCATGGCGAAAATAGGACAATTCTCTTTACTCCGGCGGGAGAACAATCATGCAATGCTCCCTCTCTGCAGCAGAAAACCCCGGTTATATACGCAAACCACCAAGCACAGGGGGGAGCCCGGTGTGCAGCTATTTGTGGAAGATACCCACATGCTTCTCTCTCGCTTCTGGTCAAACAATAGTCTCTTGGATATATTAACAAAATGGATATACGCTCCATGCCAAAGGCAACTCCGGTGGACCTGGTCCGGTACCTGACACCCAAGACGCCTTGGCCTCACGGTCCACGTCCGGATATAGCGATATGTATCACCGCAGTTGAGGCTGCTGGCAGCGCCACTTTTCGATATAAATCAATTCTGACTTAGTGCGTTTGAGTGCGAAACCTCGTGGCTGGACCCTTAGTATACCCCGGACGGCGGGCGTTTCAAGTCGTTATCTCACTCTCCACCCGGAGCATCACCAAGAACTACTTGGCTGGATTGGGAACGGACTGTGACAGCATCATCAATCAGGCATCAGAGTTACAAACTTCAGTCCCTGTAAGCTGAAGCAGGGATAAGTGCCGAATCGACCGCCGCCGCGTCGATCGCGGAGAAAATGCGGGGTGCTGAAGAAAAGACGCAGACGCCGGGTAAAAAGTAGTCGGCAGTCGCACTCTTAACCGAGGCAGCAACCGCCGGAAAGAAGCTGCAGCATTTAGACGTCGATGGAACGTCTTGGCTCGTCGGAGGCAAGCCTGATGAGGAATGACAAGAACGACAAGACTCTACCGATCACCTCTTGCTGCAGTGTCTTTTCCACCAATCGTGGTATTCGCGGGGAGATGATATCACAAAGGGCAGAGTATAAAGGATGATTGCATCGGATCCTGCCCCTTTATATTTCAAGATTAACTCGGTAGGCAAACAGGCCAATCATCAAAAATGTTTTCTCTGCGAGGCGCCCTCCGCTTCCTCGGGACCAGCCTTCTCCTCCTCGGGGCTGATGCCGCTTCCTTTTCGAACCCGCTCAAGGACCCCAATGGCAGTGACCCGTACATGGTTTACGTCGATGGGTACTACTACCTGACCACGACTACCTGGTCCGATGTTCAAATCACCCGAGCTACCACGCTTGAGGGGCTGAAGACCGGTGAGGTGCAAGTTGTATGGAGCGACACCGAGCCCAGCCGATGCTGCCATCTGTGGGCGCCGGAGTTCCACCAGATTGACGGAATGTATGTATATTCCATTAACACGCTGATAGTCATACTGATACTAATCCATGCTGCAGCTGGTACCTATACTACACCGCCGGTACCAGCGGTGACAGCGTCGACAATCAACATGTGCATGTCCTCCAGGGTATGTCCTTACCCCATGATCCTGAACGCTTCATTATCCACGCTAACCTTCACCAGGCGGCTCCTCCCCCTGGGATTCTTACAGCTATCTCGCCCAGGTAACTCCAGAATGGGGCATCGACGGGACAGTCCTCACAATCGCTGAACAAAACTACCTGATCTGGTCGTGCATGGCCAACGGCATCCAATGCAACTGCATTGCAACACTCGACACGCCCTCCACAATCGGCGAAACGCATATCCTCTCCGAGCCCCTTGAGCCCTGGGAGACCGTCGGCGCGCCCGTGAACGAGGGCGCAGCCCCGCTCTACCACGACGGCAGCATCTGGGTCGCGTACTCGGCGAGCTACTGCTGGACAGCGAACTACTCGCTCGCCCTGCTGGAGTACGATGGGTTCGGCGACCCACTGGAGCAGGGCTCGTGGACGAAGTCTGATGGGCCCGTGTTTGTTTCTGCGGACGGGAACTATGGGACTGGGCATAACTAGTATGTTTCCCTCTTTCTTCCATTGTGGATTCCGAGGTGGTTGGATAATGACGCTAACGATGCAATTGCAGCTTCTTCACTAGCCCAGATGGCACGGAGATCTGGAATATCTACCATGCCACCCCTGCTAAGGAGGGCGCTTGCGATGGCAATCGGTACACCGCTGCACAGCGGGTTGACTGGACTGCGGACGGGTACCCGGATCTGGGTGTTGCTCCTCCTGTTGGTACAGTATTGGAGGGCCCGTCCGGCGAGCCTGCCTAGAAGACTCACGCAAACCTCAAGGCACATATGGTTGCATATGTCTAATGCACGAGGGGGCGGGTATCGCAGGCTCTCTACCATATACCTATAGCACCCGTCTCCGTATCTCATCCCAGGCAAAGTATAACCCGATCAGGACTGTATACAACGAAGTTTAGAACCAGATTGCCTCAGTACACCGGAAACTCTTTTGCTTGTTCCAAGGATCGATCAGTAGTCAATGGATAAACCATGACACCGTACCGTAGATCGGTTTGCAATGAGTAAGCAGGCTCGGGGAGGCTTGCGAAGACCCATCCTAACACGCAGATCAATTGGTATATATATCCAATCGATCTATATCCAAGAGGAAATATATAGTCTATAGCTATAACAAGCCCGCCATAACCCGCGTAAGCGCCTCATCCTCCGCCTCAAACGCCCCCAGCGCATCACTAAGCGCACCCTGTGAGGGTAGTTCATTCCCAGCTCCATCCTCAGTCACAGTATTAGCCCCGTTCTCTGTGCTAAGGGTCGGGTCAATCCTTGGATCAAAGTACAGCTCGCCCGCCATCTCGAAGAAACTCGTAAGGTCCTCGCAGCTGTTTTCGTCTACCCATGTTGAGGTTTGTGGGGAGGTCATGGGCCAGAGCGCGTGGTTGTGCGAGGTTGAAGGCTGCGGTGTGAGGAAATTGGAGTTGGGATTCTGGGAGCGCTGTTGCTGATGTTGAGTCTGGGCATTTGCATGGCCGTAGAGAGCGGAAGCAGAAGGGGTGGCGTGGCTGAGTGAGGGCGTAGCTATAATGCTATTCCTAGTCCTGGTTACAGATCCAGGACCGAGGTCACTTCCTCCGGGACGAGCTGGCATCTGCTGCTGCCCGGGAGTCTGTTGTTGCTGCAACTTTCTCCCTGGCACGTCCAGTCCTAGCCGAATAAGCTTTAGACTCCGAATGATTTTCTGCAGGCGCCGACTCGTATGTGCCCTGGTACTCGACCTTCGCACCATATCAACAGCGGCATAGAACTCATTCTTACAGACCTGGCTGAACCGCGCCGGTGCATGAAGTACAGCCAGAAATAACGCTGCTAGTGCCGAGATCAGGAAATAGTTGAATGGCTCCGGTCGCTGAAAGTAGATATCCGAAACGCGGGAGAAATAGTCGAGCATGTGGACGGTTGACTTTGCGGTTTCGACTGCGACTAGGGCACCGGAAGCGTTCGTTTCTATACTCTCCGTGGATAGGAGGTTCTGACGGTAGACGAGGATGCGAAGTTGGTTCGCTTGTAGGGCCAGGAGAACCTGAAGCATAGTGGTGTTGGAGCGGCCGGCTGAGTCGGGGTCTGGACTCTCATTGTTTGTCCCAGGTGTAGTGGGAGGGTCCGGATCAAACCGGAGTTCACGCGGGATAGACTGGATCCATTGTTGGACTTGGAAGTCTAAGTATGAGCAATAGTCCGACGTTGCAGCTTTGGGTCTGCTGCGCCAGCCCATGACAAGACCCCAGATTTTAGTGCTCAGTCGCGCGTAGTTGATCATGCAGGTTAGATATGGTGTTGCGGCACCTGGCTCAGGCAGGTTTGTATCCATGTCTGAGTCTTGAATTGCGAAGGGGAGTCCGGTCCCAAAAGACCATTTTCGGTCCAAGACGTAGATGCACCAGAAGAGGCGGCTGGCAAAGTTCCACTGGAGGTCGCCGGGGAAGACGCCGCCTGTTCGGAGCCAAGTTTCCTGTCTGTGAAGGCCTAGTTGCATGGATCCCCGAACGGCCATACCAACAATACGCCAGGAGATGACTTCGTCGTCACGGTAAGAGTGGAAGATGGACTGTCATATTCATGTTAGGATTTCCGTCGGCCTGTGCGAGATGGGAGAAAATACCAGCAGGGTCAGAATAAGCAGCTCCTTCATATCAACCTCGGGGATCTTCACACGCGTTGCAAACCGATCCTCGACACTATCTGCTAAAACTGCAGCCCGCTCACTCCGGCCATGAGATTCGGCCAGTAGCGCCGTAGCCAACAGTATCTTCAAGACCTCGACATCCCTAGCAAAGAACCAATCTTGGTCCGTCATCCCAGGCGGCGTCGGGCCCGTCCCATTCCCATCTTTATAGTAATCATTGACATAGCACCGTACGCTTTCAAGGTCGATACACGGGTACATGACGCCTACATTGTTTTCGTAGACCGTCACCAACCGCAGAGCTTCATCCTTGCCCAGGCATCCTAGAGGATCATTTGATATCGCTTCAACGTCCGAGACAGCAGCCGGACTAGGCGCAGATGTCGATTCCGACTCCTCGACATCGCTCTCATCTGCACCGGCTGCAACTGCAGGCTTCTGCCGCGGGATGATCCCAAACTCCGCGCTCGTGGGGCCTACGTAGTCCGGAGACACTGGTCTGTTCATAATCCGCTGCAGTCCAGCACTAACAGACGACGAAGATACCGACGGAATATTGCTCGCACTGGGCGTGGCGGACGCAGACTCCAGCTCGCGCATGCGCGCAGACATGGCCCGCATCTCACGGTGCAGGGCCTCGATCTGCTGGTCAACGGTTCTAAACTTGTTGGAGAACCTAGAACCCGGGAATCGTTAGCTGCTAACTCAAATCCATCAGCACTTAGGCTTAAACAAGTCAACTCACCTGTCATCGCGGCCTTCGCCCGTCGGGGTTGCGGGGGTATTAGTCGAGGCGTGGCTGCTAGGGGTATAGATGCATTGCGCGTTCTGGCGGACGCATCGCGAGCAGACCTGTTTGCCGTCGCACTTCAATTTCCGGCGCTTGCATTCATTGCTTCTGTCATTAAAAGCGAACGGAGAATAGTAGTGATTGGAGACGTACCAAGCCAGCTGGGTGTACTTGGCTCGTTTTCTGCTCCGAGGCAGTTCCGAGGGGCTTGATCTCTTCGACGAGTTCTCCATTGTGCGAAGGGAAGCGAGCCAAGACGATCCTGGTCTTTGATTATCAGATACTACTCCACTTGTAAGTCACTAGGATTTCTGAGGTCTCATCGTGCCGGAAGTGTCTGCCGTAGTTGGTAATCGGAAGGATAGATGGAAGAAGAGAAAAGAGGTCGGTCTGATTTCCGAGGCGTGCGGAAAGTGCGGAACTGAGGGCGTAGTTATGCAGTCATGGTTTATGCGCATAAAATACACTATTCTTAAGCAACAAGGGCAAGGGCAATAAATTTTCGGAACTCAGCTATATACATTACATCGTTATCATACATTAAGTCTAATTTAGAGTTGGGCAGTTCGGCAACATTCCGATTTGCCTACGACCCTTGACGCCTCGTTCTTCAAGGAGGGCACATCCAAAGATGGGTTGGCCGTGAAGAAGTCGGCCGGTCGGATCATGAGTTGGAAGATTTCCACGGGCCTATTATGTTGTTAGCTTTTGGGTCGCATAGTGAAAAATGTTGGGGCGCTTACATGACAGGCCAGTCCTCAATGCGAGGGTTATGTGTAATGCCGAAAGTACTCCAGACGACCACATCCGTGTCGGCCACCTTGTCGCCACGCTTGACGGCGTCTGAGACACCATCCACTTCATCCTGACTCTGAAGGGTGTAGCGGCCACCAGCATAGAGCTCGCCGTCCTGATGCTTGGTTACCCAAACGTGGTGCTGTGCAAATTGAGCTCGCCGGGCCTGGATAGACTGAGGGTCTGCCAACAGTTTCTGAGTGGCGAGCGGAACAAACTTGTACCCAACAGGCTTCTGACTGATGGGATTAATCTTGTGTGGGTTGACCATCTTAACTGTGCGGTTCAAGTCAGGTGCAGCGTCAAAGTAGCACGCCCTCTCCACTGTCTCAGTGTTGACCTTGTAGAAGTTGCCGTTGGGGTTGGTAGCCTCGTTCATAGGGACGGGGCGTGATTCCTCAACTTGAACGGAGTTGTCCACCCCATCGATGGCTGGATCAATGCGCACACAGAAGATGTGCTGGTGGTTCTGAGCGAGAACACCGCCGCTCACGACGTTACCGTACTCGCTGAGCTTTCCGGCATCGATGTTGACGACGTTCAGGATACCCGTGGCACGTGCCTCCACGGTGATACCGGCGGACTGGTCGAACTTGTAGGCGAAGATGTACTCGTAGTTCGCAAGGGTGATGATAAACTGCACAACCAGCTCACGGTGGCGGGTCACCACAGCGCGGCCCGTCCTCCAGTTGGAGTGTTTCCAGCCAATGCCGTTGTCCTGCTCGTGCAGACAGATGGCGTTGGGAAGCTTCTGAGCAGTACCATCAGCGCCTGTGATTATAGCATCAAAGTACTTGATAACTCCGAGACAGTCGCAGCCGATGGACAGGTTGTTGGCCATGTTTCCACCGCCACCATCGCCAAAGTCGAAAGCCTGTTTACGGTGGTATGGAGGGCGAGCGTCGGCATATGGGACGGTCTGTCACATCCAACTGTCAGCCAGTTTCTCTTATCTCGTTACAGTAACTCACCATCTCACTAATACTCAGACGGTGCATGACACTGCGGCCATCATACCACACATCGTGGATAGTGGCACCCTCACGAGGATTGAACGCAACACGGAAGCGCCACTTCTGCCATTCGACTAATGACTCGTTGGTGATGCGGAATGAAGGACCCTCAGGCTGGACCACGTTGAGTGGCTTGAGGTCCTTACGAGTGCCTTCAGGCAGCAGTTCAGGCACGTAGTCTGACGCCTTACAGTGTCCGATGATGTCGCGCTTGAAAGTCTGTTCCCTCAATCCATCACCCTTGCCGCCCGTAGCCGGTCGGTCGACACGAATGATCTCTTGTGTGTGGGCGTCCATGACAGGAATGAGCGGGAGAGGGTAGGAGTAGAAGTTGGCGTCGGGATTCTTCTTCGTCGCATCCTGAGCAAAGCACAGTCCTTGGAAGAACCGTCTGTTGGGCTCGGCAAGGTCGAGGCCACCGTACGGCCAGGGCTCAATGACAACCTCAAAGCCCTCCGGTAGGTCAAACTCGGCAAGAGCTTCTTTGAACAGTGGTGAGGCAAAGCAACGTTCAACTAGCGTGTCGAACTCGCTCCTACAGCATTGTTAGCAAGATCACAGGGCCCAAAACGAGACAACCGCATCAACGTACAGAGTCAAAGCTGCGTGGTGCTGTTTTCCAACAACATTATGCTTGACACTCTTTGATGCAACAACATCCACCACGGTCTCCTCGTATGACGGGACACGGTCCGCTCCGATAACATCGTACTGGCAGAGAGCCAGCCGAGGGGGGCGAGGTGTTGTCGGGCTCAGGCGGCCGGCATGCTCAAGGGCAAGGAACTCAAGGAGCTGGCCTTTCGGAGGCTCTTGGAGAAAGATCTCTCGGAAGTCGATGACTGTGTTGGGGTGTTGGGCAATGACAATGTCGCGGGCAAGGTTGATCTCCTCCTCAGAGAGGATGGCAAGGGGATGGGGAGCCATGATTGCAGTTGTGAGAATGATTGACTGAACAATCTCTCTGGTGAGGGGAAGCAGTCGTTTTGTATCTGAGATTGAGGCGTAAATTATTCCACCTCGGAATGCTCGGAATTCGCGGAACCTTCCGACCTCCGCACAAACAACAAGAGGATTCGGCTGGACCTTCTGGAAGCGGTAAAGAGCTCATCATGCCATCTCCTACCTGGTGCTGATAAGTTGATAATGATAAGTGATAACTTCTCCGATAAAGGATTTTGCGGGGTATCATTCGGACGACCCGAAGCAATTGTTGATCAACTTGAGCTTCGAATATCACGTAACTTCTAATCTAAGAACCACGATAGGAGGCAGGTTATCGTATGATCCATGTCGCTGTTATACTGCAGTATTCGTTGACTATTTCAATCAGGTGCGACTGTTCCGAGGCCAGGCTCAAGGCAGTTACTCTGTCACCTCCGTTCCTGCATTTATATATTTCCGGCCGGCAGAGGTCATTCTTCCCAATACAAGTCGCAGCATAAATATTCTGTTAATTGACACAAATTGGGCCAATACGAAATAGCATAAAGTTCCTGATACTGCCACGCCAATTGTACAACAATGCGGATTATTTCGTGTCATGGTGTCACTCGAAAGGCGTGGTTGAGCGAATCCCAGAGCTGAATCGCTCGGCCCGTTGGTGGTGATGACGGCATCCGCAGTCTAAGCCAGATTCATTCAAGGAACCGCTTGCAATGTTGGGGAAGCTATTGGTCGCGTCAAGATGCACTTATCTGAGGAATCCAAGGATTGAGCCCAACAGAGCGCTGCTTAGAAATACCTGTCAGCCAGCGAGTCAGCCTAGTTGCGATTGCAAGCTTATCGCAAGCTCCCAGCTCCCTCCCAGCTCCAACTTTTCCCCCAAAACTCCCCGGTAGCGACAACCGTCAACAGATGGGCAGTCCCGCCAGCTTTTCGAGTATCTGAACAGCTCAAATCCGCCATGACCGCAAGCCGCAATTTCGAGGCCGACCCTGTCCTCGAGGCCGCCTCTCATGATGAGCAAACGCCTCTGCTCGGGCGCGACTCCGATGGGCCACAATTACCGGCAACCCCGGTCTCCGTCTCGTTCAGACGAGGCTTGGTGATTTGTCTCTCTATGGGAGCATTGATATTTATCCAGGGTATTTTATTCAATATTTGATGGAAATGCGACCCGGGACTGAATTTTGCCAGCAATGAACATGACGATGATGACTACGGCACAGTCGGAGATTGCGACGGATCTCAATGCCTTCGAAGACACTACCTGGTTCAATTCGGCTTTTATGGTACTTCAACCATTTTCGCAATATTGTCGTTGAATTCTGACAATTTTTGAAGATTGCCGCGTCGAGTGTGACTCCTGTAGCAGGGCGACTGGCTCAGATCTTCACGCCTCGCAATTATGTGCTCTTTTCTTGCGTCTTGCTAGCTATTGGTCTGTTCATTACCGCTGCAGCGCCGTCGCTAGCCATCTTCCTCTTGGGTCGAGCTATTAGCGGTACTGGCGCCGGTGGCCTTATGGTCACCGGTATCATTTTGACTCTAGATTTGGTGAACCAGAGGCGACGAGGCGTATTTATTGGCATAGTCAATTTTGGAATGACTATCGGAGTATCCCTGGGAGCAGTTCTCTCCGGGTTGATAGTGCCAAAACTTGGATGGGTAAGCTCTGTATATCTTATGAAAGACTGTCAGCTCTAACTTTCGCCTTGCAGCGCGTTATTTTCTGGGTGCAGGCGCCCGCGGGCTTGGTGCTGGGCTCTATCTTGTTTTTTGCCATTCCGTCCCATCCGCAATCTGAATCTGAATCTGGAACCACAAAGACTGCAGTCTTACTACAGAAGCTCAAGAGCATAGATTACGCTGGAGGCTTGACCTTGGTGAGCCTCGACATCGCGTCTTGGTTAGTATATGTGCTAACGTACTCCAGGCTATCTCTATCTTTCTTCTGCTATTCAGCCTTGCTTCACCCAGGATTCCGACTACGCCAATCATTCTCTCCTTTGTCTTCTTTGCTGCGTTTTGGATCATCGAATCAAGGTTTGCAGATGAGCCTATTGTTCCGACCGAAGTACTCAAAGCGAGGGGCGTCTCGCTTACATGCTTGGCTGCACTGTTAGCCATGACTGCCCGCTGGGCAGTTTTATTCTATACCCCAGTATATGCAATGGTGGTTCGGAGCTGGTCTCCAGCCACCGCAGGTCTAATCTTGACGCCCACCAACGCGGGCTTCGGTTTTGGAGGATTACTTGTAGGTTGGCTACATATTCGCCATGGAGAAAGTTACTACTGGTATGGTTTCACCTAACTTTCCTCTTTTGTAATCACTAATATCCTCTAGGTCAAATGTCATTGTCTATCTCTGCTTCGCCTTTGCAAACCTCCTCCTCTTCGCGCTCTCCACGCAAACATCCCACACAGTTGCGTACGTCATCGCCATGTTCGTCGACGGTTTTGCCATCGGCGCGTCGATGAACTACACGTTCGCGCATATCCTTTACCTTACCCGGCCAGAGGTGCACTACATCGTGACTGCATTGGTCGGCATGTCACGCGGCTTCGCTGGCAGTTTCGGCTCAGCCATGGGCGGTGGTTTCTTTCAGCGTGAGCTCAAGGCCGGACTGCAAGAAGGGTTCGCGAAACACGGCCTGTCCAATAAAGAAGGGCTCATCCATCGGCTTCTCGGTAGCCCTGCGCTGGTCGGGACGCTGTCGGGCGCGGAGAGAGAGGTCGCCATGCAGAGTTACGAGCGTGCTATCAAGATGCTCCTTCTCGGTGGCTTTGCGATCATGCTTGTTGCATCGGTTGCTCAAGCTGGGACGGGTTGGAATGCGCCCGAGCCGTCGCCATCTGAGGAGGATATTCCTGCAGAGGAGGAAACCCCGCATAGTGATTAGGGAGTTCGCGTCTCTTCGAAGGGAATTATATATAAACAGCGACATAGATTTCTTGGTCGATCATACACAGAATGGAACATTGAATACACCTACTTCGGCTTCTTGCCTCCCGCTCCACCCCGGCTCATGTTCCCAACTCACAGCCAGGCCCAGGCCTCCAGCCGAACCACGAGCAACGAGCAAAAAGCGAACTGCCTACATGATGATCAGACAAGAAGCAAAAAGGAATCGACAGGACAGAGATTCGAACTCTGGACCCCGAAGGGATTAGATTTCTAATCTAACGCCTTAACCGCTCGGCCATCCTGCCGGATTGTTGAAGTTGGCTAATATTTTTGACACTATGGGGCTGTTTTGAAATTTGGACATCACGTGGCCAGAACCCCATCACAAGCGGACCCACCACTAATTTACAGATTGTTCTCAGTGCGTCGTCTCACAGAGTCTACCTTAATCTGATCAGGCAGGTATTCCAGCTTATATTGAGGAACTTGCGCTACAAGTTATGCGACACCTACAATTGTGAAGACCCTCAACGCTCAAGCTCGAAACAACGCCGAATCTATACAAAACTCCACCGACCCACTCGTCCCGGGTCCGCGGAACCTTTCCGAGTCCAGCCTGCCGCCCTTCCATCATAGGATCTTTATTTTCCTCCCGAGTGAGCTGCTTGTATGGCTGGTATATGGAAAGTGCAATGTTGCTAGATTACTGTTGCGAGAATCAATCGTCAGGTACTTAGTTATAACAAAGGAACTTATCCGAAAGATATTGTTGTACTCCGTAGCCGTATATTTCAGCCTTGGATTTCAGGCTTAATAGTATAAGCAGGGCACGTGACAAGGCCGGAGATACGACGATCGCTCTTCCGAAGCATCGAAATCTACCACGCTCAAGACACTCATTTGCGGACCGACGCCCGTTGCTCTTATCTACGATTACAGGTTTTCTGCATACTCAATCAGTCATATCTCGAAGTCAACATGCCTCGCGCCGTCAAGGGTACCGCACACCTCCATCGCAATATACCGAGCAGGCTAACAGCGACACAGGAATCCTCATCGAATGCGATCCGTCCGTGAAAGCGATCATCCTGAAATACGACGAGGAGCGCCACGACTATATCGTCGAAGATTTGGACGATGACCGCCACCTAGTTATCAAGGAGAGCCAGTTGCAGAACCTGAAGTTGCGGTTGGGAAGGGTGAGCAGGCGCCGATTCGTCGCTGGGGGGGGGGTCGTATTTGCTAACGAGACTTGTGCGCTAGGAACTCGATGGGAAGGTTATGCAACCTGAGGAAGATGAGTCGGAGTAATTCGATCGCATGCGCATTCGGCTCTTTGACCTTTGGGGGTCGTGCTCGAATTCGCACACTTCGTTTTGGGCGACTACTGACCCTCGCGCGCTACCAATGGCTGGCTGGATAACTCCCGGGAGATAATGGAGAGCGGGCTCTAGAAATCTACGTGATGCTCTTACAGAAGGGCGTCTCTGTATGGGCTTGCTCTTCTGGTCCAGGCCCAGCTGGAATAGCTATAGCTAACCCCGTGGTCTATATTGGGGCCAGACGCGCGTAGCATGGGAACTTCTCCAGGGCTAGATGCTGAGTCGTGCAGTTCATCTCTGCTGTTTCTTCAATAGACCAGTCTAGATGTTTCTGCTACTGCGCTAGTAGGTGTCTTCACCTGCCAAATCTTGTTTTAAAAGCTTGGTATTAACCGAAACCTACTTGCATGGAAGGCATCCATGATATTCGATGCTTGATGTCCAATACCTAACGTCATCACAACGATCATATGATCAAGCTTGAAAGACTTGGTGGCAATTGTGCCATTTTTCGCGATTCTTCTATACAGATGGGCAGTGGTGAGGCTTCATTGGTGTCACGTGATCGTCGAAGGACCCAGAATCGTCGGGATGTTCCGAGAAGCTTCAATCTATTCTTATCCTGTCAATTCGTGAAACATCAACGACTATCCAGAAACATCGTGCCATATCGAGAGTCAACGATGTCTGCCGTCATGGTGACTTCGACTGCCGCCAGAAGGCATAAAAGGCACCTGAAGCCCTCAGCTACCTCGACCATCATCATCAAGCAAAGCAAGCAATCATCCAAAGCAACTACTCAAGCAACAAACCAAACACCACAACTTCTTTCAACTCAACCACTACTTCTCTCAAACAAACAACATCATCACAATGTCTCTCTTCCGCACTGTTCCCACGGCCGGAGACTTCTCTCCTCTCTTCCGTCTCCTAGACGACTACGACAACCACCGCTCCTCTCGCGGCCAGAGCGCCTCCGTGCAGTCCTTCGCACCCCGCTTCGACGTCCGCGAGTCCAAGGACGCCTATCACCTGGATGGTGAACTCCCCGGCATCCCGCAGTCCAATATCGACATCGAGTTCACCGACCCCCAGACCCTCGTGATCAAGGGCCGCTCCGAGCGCGAGTACCACTCCTCCAGCGACGACAAGGAGAAGAAGCCCGAGCAGGCTGCTGAGGGGCAGTCCCAGGGCCAGAACGAATCCAGTGAGGTCGCCAAGTCCGGCGAGAAGCAGGTCTCCAAGGAAAAGGCCGCCCACAAGCCCCGCTTCTGGGTCTCCGAGCGCTCCGTCGGCGAGTTCCAGCGCACCTTCAACTTCCCCACCCGCGTTGCACAGGACGATGTCAAGGCTAGCCTGAAGGACGGTATCCTCTCCGTTGTTGTCCCCAAGGCTGCGGCGCCAACTGCGAAGAAGATCACCATCCAGTAAGCTGCTTCCGTGCTGCACAGCAACGCAACGCAAGGCAGCGCTAGTCAGCGACCATCGATGATGGGTTGATATGAGGTTACGATTGTTATTTCGATTCATTTCTTTCTTTCTCGACATTTCCGAATTGTTCGACTGATCCAGTTTCGACATTCGACGAATACGGTTTCGCATACATAGCATGAGCAGTGATGTCGTGGTGTTTTCTGCTTCTTACTTGTTCTCTCTGTCTCTACTGAATCACTAATAGCTGGACGTTCCTTAATGCCTGTACTTTAGTGCACCTTGAATCAATCCAGTGTTTCTTCATTTGAACTTCGACTTCCTTTCATTGTAGGCCTGGTAGACACGCAATGACTCTTGCAGAGGATAGTGCGCTGTAATTATAGGATGCATACTACGATAAAATCAAGGCTTGCAAGGTGCAGCCAGCTCGGTGGCCGGCTAGAAAGCCCCACGCGGTCGTAGCCTAGGCTCTGGCCAAAGTGTTAATTCAAATTTGGCCTTGGGCCAGGTAGTTATTATGCAGGGCTGCATGCATCTCGTGGATCCTCATAGGATCGCTGTAATCGCATCGATTTTTGTATTTCAGGCTATAAAATTAATTAATTATCTATCTTTTCATCAATTGGCAGGATGGCCGAGCGGTTAAGGCGTTAGATTAGAAATCTAATCCCTTCGGGGTCCAGAGTTCGAATCTCTGTCCTGTCGAATTTCCTTTTTTTGGCCTCAGAAAGACTGACAAGAGGTATATTTTTGCTAATTAGGTTTGTAAGGCTCTTGTGGCGCTGTAATTACTTCGTTGTTGGGTGTGAGTGGCTATATACATGGGACAAGGACAGGTAGAACCGAGCAAGCTTAGAGCTTCTCGAACGTTGGCTTCCGCTTCTGGATGCCAGATAGTAAGGCAGACTGGACGTCGCTAGTTTGTAGCGCGGCGCTGTTCCAGATTGTGGTATACCGGAGGCCTGAAGCAAAGTGTTAGTATATATTGAGTCCTTGATGCGGGAGGCGGCTCTTCTTCGGGCCCGGACGAGCACCTTGAGACGGGGGCCGGGGCTTGTGCTTACCATCCTGTACGGTATGGTCCCTCGACCAGTTCAATAACTCCTTCGTCCCTTGCACGGCAATGGGACTCTTGCTCGCCATCAGCGCAGCCAGCTCAATAGCCCCCTTGACAGCCTCCTCCTTGCTCTCAAAGACACGACTCACAAACCCAACCCTCAGCGCCTCCTCGGCCCCAAACAACCTCGCTGTCAACGCAACATCCTTAACCCAGCCAAAGTTCCCCACGATCTTCGGCAATCGACTGAGCGTGCCCACATCCGCCGCGAGCCCAATATCCACCTCCTTAACCGCAAACCGCGTGTCCTTGGCACAGTAGCGAACATCCGCAGCGGATGAGAGGTCGATCGCCAGACCCAGCGAGAACCCATGCATCGCAACAATCACCGGCTTCTCGCACTTCTCAATCGCGGTTATGCAGTCCTGGAATCCCCCAATTTCACGACGCAGGTGCACGGCTTTGCGGGCTGGGTCTGTGAGCTTCGAGTCTGAGGAGAGGAGGCCCTGGCTGGCGGCTTTTACGTCCAGGCCTGCTGTGAATGCCTTCTCGCCGGCGCCGGTGATGACTATTGAGCGGACGGAGGGGTCTGTGGAGAGCTGGCTGAAGAGTTGGCCCAGTTCGAGCCACATGCTATAGATGGCATTGGTGTTAGCTTTTCTCGGTTGAGGTCTGTAGTTTATGGAGTGGTGTGGCTTATGTTTGGACGTACGCTTCGAAGAAGGCATTTAGCTGGTTCGGCCGGTTGATTTCGACGTGCGCGACATATTCTTGCGGGAGTGTGAGGTTGAAGTATTTCAGTGTGTAGTTGGAGGCCATGATGTGCGGATTATATGCGTTATGTCTGTGTGGTTGCTGGGTTTCGTTGACTTTGAAATGGATGTTCTGCGATATATATTCCGACAAGCGAAAGTAAGCTGAGTAATCTCGGCTAAGCCGCGAAGCAAAGTGGCACTCAGAAGCGCCGGTCGCAGGCAGATTAAAAAAAAAAAAAAAGGAACACAACAAGGTCAAGTAGAAGAGCAGAAAGCGCTGTACAAGGGCCAGCTATAATCGTATACTAAAGCGGAGGTCTGTACACCTCGTGGATGCGGAGACGGTTGTCCCATGCGGGGGAGCTGAAGCTGCTCGGTCGTCGGCTTCACGTGCCTCGGCATAAGATGGGTGGTTCGCATTGCTCACATAGATGCAAACCACAGCATATAGTCATGCCGAAGAAAAAGCTGCAAATGGATTTATCTAACCACCGTGGGGGAGATGGAGTTTCAGGATGTGTTTCAATCCCTGAATATCTAGCCCCGGGGTAGGCCCTGGCTATGTTGAGAATAGAGTTGCGAGAGCTCCGAATCAAGAATGTATGTGTAGCAAATGAGCAGGAGGCATAAGGAGAGTTACTGGCTGTATTATTGAAGCAAGTAGTGAACGCGAAAAAGGACATATAAGTCCCAAAAGGACAGGTGAGCAAAAAATAGAGGAGATAAAAAGAATCGACAGGACAGAGATTCGAACTCTGGACCCCGAAGGGATTAGATTTCTAATCTAACGCCTTAACCGCTCGGCCATCCTGCCAGATG